>NC_089912.1:22209272-22249272 GCF_040182565.1 Anser cygnoides
TTTATCTTGATATTTACCAGTATACAGAAAATGGAATGCGTGTGGGACACATATCTGTGAAATCCAAAAGCCCTCATCTACCTCCAGGCTTGTAGTTTCTTAATGCACAGGTTTCTGCCTTAGTGAGAGCACTAGGACAATAACCAGGTTTATTTTTACATTTTGCAGTTTTTATATTCCCAAGTCAGTCACATACATAAGCTACTCATAGAGGTGTGATTTGACATTTGTAAAAAAACTGTAATGTAAAGGCAGATCAGATGTATGAGAGTGTCATATCTTTGTCTACGCCTCTACTCATGTTCTTGTTGTACTGAAGATTAATACCCAGATGCATCACTTTAACTGTTTGCTCAGCCATGTTTTAAAATATATCTCTTCAGTAAATATATTTTGGTTAAGTCTGGTCATTTTATAGAACCATCATAGAACACAGTCACAAAAAATGTTCCTCAATACACTTCAAGAAGCATAACAGCGGTAGGTGTACTGGTCTGGTTTAAAAATTGACAAAATCTCTAAGCTCTAAATGTTCACCCACATTTATTCTGTGAAGCTGTTTGCCAAATTGATTCACACTGTCATTCTAGAAGCAGTGATGGAGGATATAGAAGATCTTGCATCATAGAATAGTAGTCCCAATTGAACACAAAACACTTCAAAAATTCAAGGCATATCTCTGCTTTGAACCACAATGACAGTAAGTTTTTCCAGTCTTTTGAAAATAAAACAGGTCTTGAAGTTGATAACATTTCCTTTGTTACTGGTGAGGTTTTTGTTTGTTTGTTTTTAATTTGTCTATTATTTAATTCTTTATAAAATGTACATCCTGTGCCAAGCTTAGACTGAAAATGACTTATTTGGTAGTGAGTTCTGCCTTATTTATTTATTTTTTTTTTCAGTTTTCATTTAGTTAGAAAGCTCATGGATTACTTAAATAGTTGTACCATGAACAAAAGAAATGGGAAGTGCTGTTTTCTCTGATCTAAAAAATTATGGAGATCTTTAGGATATTTGTCCCTAACTATTTTGAACACATATACCATAAGTAACAGAGAAGAAAAATCATATACTCATTTGCATATGCAAGGTAATTTTACTGAAGTCTTTCCTTTAAGATCTCTGTACGCACAATATTTTTTACAGGTCTAGCACCCAGATGCAAACACAACTAACACTGAAAGTTTGAAACATCACACAGCTTTGCTGTTACACATTAGCAATGTTTATATGAATAACAGAAATTTCACGTAGAACCCACTTGTCTCCAGAAATTCTGCACTGCCAAAAGTCAACATTAATTATATTCATGATTGTCCTGGTTTCAGTTAGGACAGAGTTAATTTTCCCCCTAGTAGCTGGTAGGGTGCTATGTTTTGGATTAGGATGAGAAGAGTGCTGATAACATGCTGATGTTTTAATTGTTGCAGAGCAGTGTTTACACCAGGCCAAGGACTTTTCAGCTTCTCGCTCTGTCCTGCCAGCGAGCAGGCTGGGGGTGCAGCAGGAGCTGGGAGGGGACAGACCCAGGACAGCTGACCCAAAGTGGCCAAAGGGGTATCCCATACCATCTGACGTCATGCTAAACAATATATAGGGGTGGCTGGCCGGGGTGGGGGGCCGGCTGCTCGGGGATAGGCTGGGCATCGGTCAGCGGGTGGTGAGCAATTGCATTGTGCATCACTTGTTTCTTACACATTATTATTATTAATACTATTATCACTATTATTATTATTATTGTTATTATTATTTTCCTGTCTTAATAAACTGTCTTTATCTCAGCTCACAGGCTTCACTTTCCTGTTTCTCTCCCCCATCCCAGAGAGGGAGGGGGGAGGGTGAGCGAACGGCTGTGTGGTGTTTAGCTGCCAGCCGGGCTAAACCACAATGATCTTTACATCTGAAGTGGACAGTGGATAAGAATATACCTCTTTCTTCTTTTTGTCTTTTCTTTCTGGCTTTCATAGTCTTTGTCTGCCTGACAAACAAACAAAACAAAACAACAACAAAAAAAACCACCACTACCACCAAACAGTAACAAACCAAAATCAAACCAACCAAACAAAACCTTTGGATTCCTTTGTTAGGTGAAAGGGACTCTGAGTCTTGCAGGACTGAGCCTTGCTCACAGATATAGGCAGGCATTTGGTTAAGGACCCTGCATTTTGTGAAACTTACCGCCTTGCCTTGTCAGGTGGAAATTCTGGGGTTATAAGAATGGCTTCTTTCCATTCCAGTGTCTAGGGATTACTAAGTGAGCTGCTATTTTATTTTTTTTGCTCCTCTTCCAAGTACTAATCTCCTTTCCTACAGCTGAGTAATGGCACAGAAGGAAGAATGGCAAAATAGAGGTCCCTGATCTATGTAAATATTATTTTTGTGTCTATTTCATAGTATTTTTGACAGACTCTGCTATAAACAGTTTTCTGCAGGCTTTCTAATTTTGACCATTGCAACTTCTCAGCAAGTCAAATAGGTCTCTCTAAGTAGGGTAGATAAGCATGACAGAGAAAGGGTGTCTATAAACAGAGACAGAAAAAATACAAGTTCACATCTGGGTCAGTGAACAATCGCTGGTGTCTGGGAAACAGTGTCATTGAACAGCAGCACTTAACATTGCTTTAAAATATAAAGTGCTCCTGGTCTGATCCAACTCTCATTGAAATCAGAGGGAATCTTTATCCTGATTATAATGGGAGCTGGATAGAAACTTAATCCAAATACCAAGCTGATTACATCCTTAATACGTTCCACAAATCTAGCTATTTATTAGAAACATGGACTACTACATAAAACATCATCTGGAAATCAGAGTGCCTTTGGACTGAAGGGAAAATAAATAAATAAATAAAAATTGAAAAAAAGGAAACAGAAATGTGTGAAAATAGTTTGCCATTGGCAGAAGAGTTGAGTGAACTTACTAGCATTCTGTTATATGAACACCTGCAAAAATGTTGAAAGGGGTTTTTCTGTTCCTACTTTGCATTCAAAAAATGGTATGCAAATGAAAAATAAAGCATTAAATATGCTCCAACATTTTTAAATTCAGCATTAAGTGTGGTTTTGCATTGGCACATAGTTAAGAGCACCAAACCGGCAAATATTGTTAAACATTTGAAACGTGCTCGTACAAGTGCTTGTTTGCACCTGGTGGGTGTGTAAAGCATAGAGCTTTGCAGATGCGCTACATCTCCTGTCACAGCAAACTTTGAATAGAAGATCTTATTTCCAAATTCTGCCCCACCTTCCAGGGTAAATGCAGATGAAAATGCTGATTTCATTGGACAAAGATTGTAGTAGGTTGACATCACTTTTGGCTGGCAAACTTTTTCAAAACTTCTTTGCCAGAACACTTCAACTGCATTTAAAACTGGAGAAATGTCCTCAGAGTACCTAGAAATGCCAGCTCAACCCACCAGCCAGCCTGATCGCTGAGTGGAAGATGTGGGAGACACAGGCTGCCCTGCCCAGACATGGCCTGTCAATGTCTTCCTGCCCCAAAGCAGCATATTAGGAGCTCCAGGGAGTCACCAGTCCATCTGTAATTGGGGAAATTCTTAGATGCAGAAGTCAGCAAGAAATATGAGTTTCTAGACACATCACTGATGGATTAGCTGCACCTACAGCGATGTCCCATCTGCTTCTGGCAGGTTAAGCTTTGCAATCACTTAACCTCATTGAAGTATTTGATGTTTTTCACACATTCTTCCATTTTTTCCTGTCACTATTCTAGTGTATTAATTACAAAACTAGCCATTATGTCATTGATCCTTCCAAGGTTTCATTACTGTGAATAAAAAATAAACAATTTTTACCCCAAATAAAGTAACCAAGAGAAAATATATTGCGGCTGGAAAAACCCTGACAGAAAGACAGATGACCAAAGACTGAAAAAGGAAACACATGGCCTTCAGGAAAGTACCTGAGGAGAAGCAAGACCAGAAACTATCTCATACACAGACTAACAGGTGGGAAAATAAGAAGCCTGAAGGTTTACTAAATACTAAAATCTTTTACATCTTAGACTCCAGTCTCTGGATGCATATTCTGACACAGGTACCTAGCTCTCTGGCTTTGTGCTTATTTTTCTGAAAATTTAAAACTAGGTGTTTCCACGGGCAATCTTAAAATAATTATTCCTCAAGTTACTTCTTAGCAATTAAATCAGATAATGCTTGAATATTTCAAATGTATTTTAGCCATTCAGATTACTTACTGCCTGGTAGGTTTTCCATTTCTCTCTGTGTTAGGTAATCTTGATAGCATAATTAAGATGTTTAAAACTTTTCATTAAAGCTTCTTGGTATATTTAAAATTTAATTAAATCATAGCAATATTTCAGCTTTCATTAGATCTTTTTAAAGAAGCGGCAGAATATTGCTGTATAAACAACATATACTCCATGATAACTGTTTTGTTCTACTGCTTAATGAAAAGGAAATAAAGCCTCACAGAGATGCTTTAGAACATACATAATATTGCTGCCTGTTTCTGTCTTTTCAAAAAAAAAAAAAAGGTAATTTTATTCCACATTTCAAATTCTATTACAGCTGAAAAAATCAGAGTAGTTATATGATGAGCTGTAAAGCTAAAATGGAATCATGTAACTTGCCAAAAGTTAGGTACCGCATAATCAGATTGCTCTGTGTGCTTGCAAAAGTTATTCTGTGTTGTTAACTTTTAGTTCACCTTTATTTAATCATTATTTGACCTTCTCTACTACTCACTTGAGTCTGATTTTCCAAATTTTTAAGTTGTCCAAGAATCTGTCATTTATCAATGTTAATAACTGTGACATGAAATCCTGGCTCACTTGAAAACAGTGGGACTTTCCTATTACTTACAGAGCAAAAGTCAAATACAACTCATAGACTTTCTGCAGAAAACCCATCCTGCCCCATGCTGAGCTTAGTCAACTGACTGTAATGCTGAGAACAATTTACCTGGTGACAGCTTCGGCAAATCAGGAAGCACAAGAAAGAGAGGAGAAGGAAGAATATTGTGTATACTCACATCTTGCAAATGTGGAGCTACATAAAGAACTTTTTAAGTTAACTGACAAATTTTGTTTTCTTAAGCGAAGAGTAATAAATATAATAGTTTTCTTTTTGGGTGGCATGTAAATACTTCCAACAAGATAAAGTCTCATTGTTCCTGTCCTACAGAGCTTGCACCTTAAATTTATGTAACAGAAGAACGTAATAGACTAATCAATCTTTTTATTTTCAATAGCGTTCTGTAAATTTCTTCTTCGCTTTTTTTTTTTTTCTGTTGAAAATTGAATGACATGACTTTCTAGGAGTGAATACTGTCATGAGCCTAAGATGTTACTTTGGCTGGGTGGAAAAACAGGCATTAAGATTTACAGCTGACAGAGAAACAGCACACAAGGAGAATGAGCAGTTTTCCAAAGGTCAAAGCATAGCCATGAGCTGAACCCAGATTCCCGAGTCCCATGTATATGTAAACTGTAACACCATCAATTTATAATAGTCCTAAAATTAATTACTTTAACTCCAGCTTCTAGCACATTCAGAGCCATCAGTACCAGTTCCTGTGGCTTTGTTACAAGTTATTGTATCTGACTCCTCAAGAGTTGACGTTGAACTATAAAAATAAAATAAGCAGGGATCACTAGGTGCTCAATGCAATTTTTTACTTCCACTTACTCCATTTGGAAACATCATTATTTATCTCACAAGGTAAGTGAAATAATACTTTTATGGGCTCTCAGTCGTTCCCTTTCAGATTACTATTCTGATTTACAAATTAAAAAGCTATTTTTTTCAACCAGGAAACAATACCAGTAGACTAAATATTTTATGTTGTTGTTACTGTTTTAACAGTTCTGTAGTTTGCCAGTATCATCTCCTCTCTGGCTGTCTGTTATTATGCAGTAATGTTAAAAAAGAATCCACCCAAGGAATTGTCTCTGTAGTACATAACCATGTTCAGTTTCTATTATTGTTTGAAACATGCAATTCAAGTTCAAGTGGGGTTTTGCAACCAGACAGAAATCTTAGAGCTCGAAATGAACTCTCTCTAACCCAGGACCTTTCTGGCTCTTGCTTTCTCACTCTTTCTTCTTCTCTCCACCAAGCCCAAAACCAGATAACACTTTCCTGCTGCGAATGTTTTAAAGTCACCCAACAGCCCTGGCAAATGAGAGAGCTGTCATAGTTTTCGGATGAGAAAATCATCTGCAGCTCGCAGAGATCTATGAGTTGATAGGAGTTAATTGACAGCTTGCAGGATTTGGTCTCCAGGCAGAGTTAGAGGGAATGGGAGCCCTGTGAGTTTCATTTGGGCAGAGATAAAGCAGGTTTTTATTCAGAGCTCATGGAGAGAGCATAATTAACCTTTTAGAAGTTTTAAGAATGATCAAATTGTTATTCATTTTTGCAAATGAGAAAAGAGAGCTTCTTTCTCTGCTAGGAAAATGCCAGTGCAGATTTCAAGGTCACTTGATGATTTCGTTTGACTGAAAAAATGGAAATTGGAAAAAAAAAAAAGGGCATAAAATATGGAGATTGATAACTATCATCATAAAATCAGGCATCATTTGGGATGTTAAATGAACAAATGTTTTCTAACATGATATACTTCAGATACAATTTACTGTGTGTTCACATTTGCCTGCTGGACTGCATAGGTGATTAAGGTTTCCATAGTTATTATAAATAAGGAAGTTGGCATAAGCAGCTTTCTTAGCTTTCTTTTATGTTGCTAATATAATATATATATATACACACACATATATTAATTCTTAAAGAGAAAATGGACCATCGTAAGTTAAGTGGCTTGGTTTTCAAGATGTGTGGCAAAATATTTTCAAATGCTGCAGATTCCTGGGATGATTATGTTACCACAGAGTAGGAGTACTTAACACGTTTTTTCTGTAAATCAAAAATAAATATTTCTTAAGTCACTTTAACCATTAACATAAACTAACAAACAAACAAAACAGATAATAAGAGAAAGTCATAGAATCACAGAACATCCTGAGTTGGAAAGGACCCACAAGGATCATCGAGTCCAACTCCTGGCTCCACAAAGAACCACTCAAAACCAGACTTTGTGTCTGAGAGCGTTGTCCAAACGCTTCTTGAACTCCAGCAGGCTCAATGCTGTGAACACTGCCCTGGGGATCCTGTCCCAGTGCCCGACCACCCTCTGGGTGCAGAACCTTTCCCTAACACCCAGCCTGACCCTCCCCTGTCCCAGCCCCATGCCGTTCCCTCGGGTCCTGTCGCTGTCCCCAGAGAGCAGAGCTCAGCGCCTGCCCCTCCGCTCCCCTCGTGAGGGAGCTGCAGGCCGCCATGAGGCCTCCCCTCAGCCTGCTCTGCTCTGGGCTGAACAAACCAAGGGACCTCAGCTGCTCCTCATATGTCTTTCCCTCTAGACCCTTCACCAGCTTCACAGCCCTCCTTTGAACACTCTACAACAGCTATATATCTTTTTTTTTTTTTTTTTTTTTTTTTTTAATGTTGTGCCCAAACATGCACACAGTGCTGGAGGTGAGGCCGCAGCAGCACAGAGCAGAATGGGACAACCCCTTCCCCCGACCTGCTGGCAGTGCTGGGCCTGATGCACCCCACGGTACGGTTAGCCCTTTTGGCTGCCAGGGCACACTGCTGGCTCATGGTCAACTTGCTGGCAACCAGAACCCCCAGATCCCTTTCCCTGGGGCTGCTCTCCAACCTCTTGTCCTCCAGTCTGTATGCAGAGCCAGGGCTGCCCCATCCCTGGTGCCAAATCCAGCACTTGTTCTTGTTACACTTCATGCTGCTGTGGACTGCCCACCCCCATGATTTGTCAAGATCTCTTTGTCTCTTTGTCATGATGTTTTTTGATGGAAAAACAAAACCCTCAGATTTTCTCTTATTGACCAAACAAAAGCTTTCATTAAATGTAGACTAATATGTCCATGCTTCAGTTTCTGTTTGACTAAGTTTCAGTCTTCTAATTGCAAAAGTATAACGTCTTTCCTCCTTGTGTTGTTTGTAGCATATATATAACTTCTAGAGCAATGACAAGAACAGAGAATCAGCTGGGGGGGGGGAGGGGAGGGGGACAGGTAGTAGATCTAGACTCTAGGGTTGCATAGAGGCAACATGGCAATCAGCAACCACAAACAAGACTGTCAATACATCCATTCTTCCTATCTAAGTTGTAGGTTTTATGATGCTCCCTTAGATCCAGTGTTTAGGAACACACTTCTTTGTCCAACCCTTCATGGTGTTGCTGATCTCTACCTGCACTATCCTTCTTTTCCTTTTTATCTGCTCTCTTGCACTCTCACTCTTTCCCCACATGACTTTTCAGACCTGAGACCCACACAGTATGATCAAAGTCATTGCAGTGCTTCACATTGTTTTCTCTGGTGCAGTGGTTCTTAGTGAACTCCAGCAACTCCAGCTGCTGGAGTTTTGCTGCTACAATAGCAAGATAAACTACAGATTGCAAGAGTCCCTTCTGTAGGTGGGTTCCTGGCCCTTATTCTGTAGCTGACTGCTGTAGGATGTGCTCTCTGCCTCTCTTATTTTTTTCCTGTATGGAAATAAATGCTAAAATTGTGGAAACTTTTGACACACAGTTTTAATAACAACCTTGTAAATAAGTTTACTGCTTAACGAAATCAGGTTAGGGAATGAGGGATCACAGACTTTGCAATGAGACTTTAAAGAACACTTTCCTTTAGCTCGCAAAAATTATCTTATCTTGTTTTGCTTGAAGTAAATCCTTACTATTACAGTACATGAGGGAAAGACTGTTTTGGCTTCCTAAAAAACATGTGAGGATAAGGAATTCTTGGCATGTTTTTTTGTTTATGTTACCTGCTCTTTATCATTATTTTTTTCCCCTCTCCTAAATGCTTTTGTCCTTTTGATTTAGGCAGGCTGAATGGTAAGCTGATATCCTTGGTAAAGCTCAAAAAAGTGCCGAGACTGTGGTTGTCTTGAGCTACCTCTTAATTCTTGAAATATATTTAAGTAAGGCAGGATAAAGAAGTCATAAATAACCATTTGTCTCTTTTTTTTTTTTTTTGGTGTGGCATTGTAGTTACTGTGCTATTGACTTTATTAATAAAGAATGCAGAGGGCTAGGCTATGAAAAGCTGTTTTTTCAAATCTCAGTAATCTAAAATTCATAGCTCCACTCCTCACCCAAGTGAATGGAAAAGCTCTATACATCCATGTTTTCCGTTCCAGTTAGGCACAACCTCCCTTCTCAGAAAACAACACAAGTCTCCCCGCTGATGTACCACAGCCCCCTGTTAGTAGATGGAAATCATAATGCTCCACCACAGAAATGTGAGTAGATTTTCAGTTGGAATGCAAGCAAGTCCCTAAGAGGAGAACACTTCTGATGAGACTCTAGAAGGTTCTCCAGGTAAGTCTTTTTATTGCCATGAAATATTCATACTCATATCATGGGTACCAGCAAACAGAAAGACTTTCATTAATAACACTGCTAGACAGCTAAATGTTCACCTATACATTTTAGCCTAAAACTCATACAGTTTTACCAAAAGTGTCTGTCATATCAGTTTCAAAAAAATAATAATGAGCTAGCTTATATCTTCAAGCTTGCAGCAGGTCTTTTGGTTTTTCATTCCAGAAAACTTATTTAGTTTTTACCATATGAAAATTATAGACACAGTGACATTTAAACCTTTGCTTTTCATACCATTTCACACTTACACCATTTTAAATGACAGCTATTAACATTTACAAAAATCTTTCAGAAACCAAATGTTCTAACATGCAGAATTCCAATTATACTGTGTAAGAGGGTTATCGACTATTCTTCTACAAGAATACTTTGAAGTGCTTGGTATTAAACCAAGAGCTAAAATGTCAGTTGCACATAGACAATAAATTAAGGTTTATAAAACCATGTAAGATTTATTTAATATTACAATTTTGACCTTTAGACTGCCTTAACCATAGCTTGCTTAAGTTTTCCTCTCTTGCCTTCCTTCTTTATCTGCCTAATCTTACTTGAATGTTAAACAAAGGTTGTGATGCCAGTTATGCAAAGTAATATAAACCATTCATACTATTAGTACTTTCTTACAAATGTTGTAACACAGTCACATAAACCATGTTTCATTTTTCGGCAGAGATGTTTTCTGAATTGCTCAGGGAGTTCAATGAGCAGCATTTCCAGGGCTGCCAAGCCACAGCTGTTTAATGTTCAGGTTTTCATTACAAATATCCAAAACTTTAAATGAAATGAAAAACTAAAAACACAAATGCAGGCCATCTCTCATAACCTACCAACAGACCTTGAGAGTAAAACCAGCAAATTCAAAAGAGAAGTGGCAATAACAGGAGAAGAGGACTTTTGTGTTGAAGGAAAAAACAATGCTTGCTGCAAACAGGTCTAAGTGGATGTCATTTTAAAACACATTTCAGCTCAGTTCACAGTAAATAAAATATTATCCTGGAAAATAAGGGATGAATTAAGAATTTTTTGTGGGATTCACACTAAGGAGACTTCCTCTCTCCAGATAAAGAAGCTCCTGTCAGAAGCTAAGTATCTAACCTAGTTTTGCCTTCTCTCATTTCAGAGGTATTATTGATTAATAATGACCAGAAAAGTCAGGAAAGCAATCAGATGTGGAAATAAATGCTGAAGAATCTACAAATAATGTCTGCAGACGCTTACCACTGAGGAAACATGTACTAAAAGATATAGCAATGTATACCCAAGAAAACTGAGGAATGTCCGGAGACTGTACATGGAAATTAGAAACTTAGCTTAATGATGCTTTTTCCTTGAAGGAAAAGGTGAGTGGTGCTGAGGAGAGTTCATAGAGGAAAACACGCCAGGCTTGCAGATGTCATGAAGGAAATGGAAGAAGCAAATGCGGAAAACTGCATTGAAACTCTTCTCCAAATAATATTCTGCCATGAGCTGAACTGTGAGACCCAGATGACTGCAAGGGCACAAAAATTGCCAGTGCAGAGTCACCACATGGGAGCTTTCCCTAGACATTTTTCCTCAGATGTCTCAACTACAGAGATAAGGTTAAAATGTTGAGATTGACTGGACAAAGATCAGAAATTAAATTCAACTCCATGTTCATTTCATTCTATCCAGACTGTAGTTTAAAGATCCAAAGAGGTCACTGTTATTTTCTGAAATTTGAAGAAAGTCCTTAGAGATCAAAATGTTCACTATGTCACAGCATGTTCCTTTCTCTGAAGTTGAGAGGTGAGCTCCAGTAAATGGGAACACTCCATTTTCTAACTTTACCTGAAAGCAGCTTAAAATTTCAGCTTTGCCAAAGCCAAAGAATTATTTCTTCCAGCTCGCTTTGAGAGCAAGGATTTTAAAACATCTTGTTTGGTTTTTGTTTGTTTTCACTACAGCCAAATATCTCAATAACTATGCAGAAAAAGATATTGTTATTACAAGATAATGTATTTTTCATGTGGTGGATGACAAAGTTGAAAATATAATTTTTTTTTTTCTTTTTTCCTGATAGCAAGCCTTGGTGAAGGCATACATGACTGATAACTACTTTCCTTCCTCGACATCAACACCAAAAAAAGTCCCATGTCAAATTCTTAGCTGTAATTTGATCTGGAGAGTGCTCAGCTCATCCAATTGTGCAGCCCCACAAATCATGTACTGAATCCACCTTTTCTAACACTTTCCAGCTTCTCAAATTCTTTGTCTCTCTCTCTCTCTCTTTTTTTTTTTTTCCACCTTCTTCTCCACTTTTGTGGTTACCGAAGAAACAGTGTTTCTGGGAAGAGCGCAAACATCATAGGAAAGTGTTCCATTGCCTTCTCCCATAAATCTTCACTTGGCCCACACAAGTCTCTGTTTTAATTCACATTCTCAAAGTTCGTTCTGCCTTTCAGCAGTTTCCAGCATCCAGAAGGGCCCCTTTCCTTTCCGTTCCTCTATAATCCCCAGCAATTTCATTGTTCTGTTAACAGACAGATAAATAACTGTACTGAAAAGGCAAATCTTAAATCACTGCACAAGTTTAGGATTTTTTTTCAGCACAACTGAAGCTTTTCCTTTAATGTTGCTTTCAGGCAACACTCCCTCAGGATTTTTATCTGTCTCAATGCATAGCACAAAACACAGACTCCTGCTATACAAGTTTGTCATAATGAGAGGTGCAGAATTCCTGATGTCATGTAAAGGAAAATTAAAAGTCAGATTATAATAGTTTGAATGAAATGGGTTTTCTGTGAAGAGTCATTGCATGCAGTCTAGCACTAAAATTGGTAGCAATTATTCGCAGGGTCAAGGTCCCACAGAACAGTCATCTCAAAACAATACAATGGGCAACTTTTCCCAGAACAGTGTAACACCCAGCAGAGAGGCAATATTAGGGAGCTGCAGGAGAGGCAAGAAAATTAAAAGGTTTATGTCATTGATTGCAGAAAAGAGGAGCCTTCAGTCACATATCAAATCAATCACTCTATTTTGGTCTACTACATTATTTGTTCATTACTTTTAGTAGTGCCTTTAATTGTATGCAGTATGATGAGCTTTGCAGACTTCTTGAGAATTCTACAACATTAAATCTGGAGACCTAACAGTTAAGTCTTTACTTTTTTTTTTTTTTCTTTTATGTTGTCTCTCTCTCTTCTCCCCCCTCCTCTTCCCCTGCCCCTGACCAGTGCTATATAAATGGGGTGAGGGCACTCAATCAACTTTATTGAGCCACAGCACTTTCCATACCTCTCAAGTGTCCAGATTTTATTGGAAAGTCCACCACTTACAGGAATTTGAATTATGGGCTACGTGGTGTTTTCATGTTTTGTTCCAATTTTTACTCTGTGACCACTGAAGATGCAAGCAGGCATCTGTGGAGAAATGCAGACAGATTCCTGTAAGTTAAATTGACTGCATTGACTCAAATACTGTGCAAATTTTTGCTGCCACCTAGAACCAATATTGATTTAAAGAAGAATAAGAAAGAAAAAAAAAAAAAGAAAACAGTAGACTAATCAATATAATTTATATATCCAGCATCACCACTTCCATGCCCACCTTTTCTTAGTGTATATTGGGCTTGTGAAAGCTCTGCAGTGCATTCTGGAATGGTAGAAGTATAAGGCCAAATACATTAAAATTGGGATTTAAATACATTGCAACACTAAATAAGATAATGATTAATGCTACTAAAAATTGTAGGACAAAAGAACTTGAGTTTTTTTACTGTCATTTATAATGTATGGTTATTACATGAATTTTAAAGTCTTCCCTCACTCACCCTAGTATGTTTAGCTGCATACTGAGCTAAATAAATAAGTGAAAGAAACCATTTTCATGTGGGACATAATAACTTTCCATTCAGTATGTGGTGCATTGTTAAACATTAAAGAACAGCTCTGTTTCCTGGATGCTAATGAGGATGTTGTTAGATTTAAGTGGCACTACAGCCAAAGATCCTTACGATTACCATATGCTTTAGACTTTCCTCATATAATTCCTAGGACTAGAAGTCACCAGTAGTACTCCCTGTGTCTTTTCAAACTGTCTTTGTAACACCAGTACATCACTGATTGTAAATTTAAGTTGTAAATTGTGTTGTAATTCATGAACATTAATTTTTGGCACCATCTAATAGTTAGCATTTTCCTTCAGTGCTATGAAAAGGAAGAAGGCTAAACGGACAGAATGAAGATAGAATGAAGAAAGTGGCTTCAGCCAAAGGCATTTTGTGTAGATGGAAGCTTTTTTTCATTAGTGTGGTATGTAAAGAGCAGGATACAGGTAACTGATATTATTTTGGTTGTTAGAGCCCTATTTTCTTATCCTGTGCATGTGAATTGCACCTGCTGTGCAAGTGCAATTGAGGTGGTTGCATATATGAATGAAATGAGCAGTTAAAGCAATTGTGCTCATATTTTGAGTACAGACTTTGGCTTTGTATCTTTAAATCTCTAGACCACCAGCTGTCTGTAAGAACTGCTCCTTCCATCATCTACTTTGATCAGATAAAAAATGAAACTGAGTGGCACAACAATACATAACAGTTTGGAGCTAATCTTGGGAGCATTAATGAATGCTCTCTCTCTTTAATGTCAGGCCTCCAGCTCTAGCACACAAGATGAAGAACATTTCATTTAAAGAAATTGTGGGGTAGGTGTAGTCAGAGAAAATATAACCGTGCTTCAACTATTCCTTAGGGCTACCTGGGAGCCATGACCTGACTGAATGTCATTATCTGGCCTCGAGAATCTTTCCTGTTTTAAATGATCTGTGTACCACATGCAATGCAGACACCTACTCAGCCATTTGTGACAAATACTGTCATACAGCACTCACATTATTCTAATAGTGAAATAGAAAATACGTTCCAACTATGAAAGTAATTAATATAAAAGAGAGGTTTAAGATATTGAATAGTTTGGAGTGTGCATATACCACTTCCCATCTATTGCTATATAACACACGATTGCCCGCAGACGAAGTGTTCCTTCCTGCAGTAAGTGGAACTGAAGCTACAAAGTTGTCCCTTTCAAGATCACTGTACGTCCTTGTAAAATGTGCCCTGTAATTCATCATATCACCAGAACTGGACTGCTTTTGGGAGAGATGGCCACCTGCTACATCTGATGGACCCTCCAGAAGAGTCTGAAGAGAATTTGTTGAGAAAGGGATGCAAAGCAAAGCATATGCTTGGGACATTAGTGTTGGGAGGACATGGAGATAAACTCTAAAATAAAATATGAAGATGAGGTGCAGAAAATGTGGAGAATGGACAGGAAAGTGGAGGGTGAGGAGGGGTTAAGGACATGCCGTAGTAGTAGTGCCTCTGAGAAGACGGTCAAGAAATGTTAAGGGTAAAGGAATAAGGTAAATACAGAGGGTAGAGACCATGTAGCTGGTCATGTAGCTTTGGTACAGCAGGGAGGATTAATACAGTGAAGCATGGGAATAAATGGAGAGGGTGAGGAATCAAACACAGAGGAAAAAGAGGAGGAAGGAATTTTCCTTCAGGACGTAGGATAGGAGGAGAATAATGCTGTTCCTAACAACCATGTCATAGGACCACATTCCTGAGTGGCTTTTGAGTACTAAAAAGGCTTTCATATACAGTCTGTTATTAAAATGGGGGAAAAAAAAAACAAACTGAAAATAAAATAGATAAAAAAGAACAGTGAAACTTTCACTAAGCAAACACCTGCTGTAGCAGCTGAGCTAGGACTCTGCTCTCTCATGGTTGCCTCAAGGGTCTTCACTGTGCTTAGCTTGGAATTATGCCAGGCATGGACCACGCAGCCCTACTTTCGTAGAGAAACCAAAGAGATTTTAATGATTATGAATGACTGGAAGATCAGGTTTCTACCCAACACAAATGATTGTAATAATAGGTATGAGAGGATGATAAAAGCTGAACATCAGATTCTTTTTTTTTTTTTTTTTTTTTTAATACAATAAGCTGTGTGGTTTCTTTAGGACTTTTTGTCCTCTGCATTTTTTTGATAGATGGAAAAAAAAAAAAAAAAGGTGGATTGAAAGTTAACTGCTAGTAATCAGAAATAAAACCACAATGCAATCTCCTGCTTGTCTGTCTTCATTCTAAAGTAATTTATCTAAAAATGCATCACTTTGTACATACGGTAAGCTGGGATGAGTTCATTCGAGTGCTTTTCAAGTACACTGTAATTGTACATTTCTCTGCTGTAAAAGGCCAACAGAAAATTGGACACAGTACACAAAACAGATTTTTTTTCCTTTTATTTATTTATTTTATTTTTTTACCCACTTTCAGGACTGGATACTGCATAAACAAGATAGAGTGGAGTGAAAATCACAAGATAGAGTGGAGTGAAAATCAGATTTGTGCATTCTGCTTCAGGAGCAACTTTTTCAACTTGTTTGTATTTATAGAACCACTGCTGCACCAGACCCTTTAGTGAGCTGTAACTGAAAGCAGATTCAAGGGGAACATCAAGTACTTTTAAAAAATTCAACCCAGGAACCAAAAGTATTTGATTTTTTATTGGCAGAGTGTGGTTGTTGTAGAGAGAAATGAAATACAGTGACTCTTCATTGTTGAGTGTAATTGTAGATGCATCTAGCTTAAACTGGGTTCAGATAAATCTTGGAGTATGTTATGCATTACAATCAATTTCAGGTCAGATAAATGCATGTGCACATCCATGCGTTTGTGATTTCATGATATTTAACATTTTTCCTGTATATTTTTTTTCTCCTTGAAAGGATACTTTTTATTTTTAGCAAGCACACTGAAATTCTTGTGCTGGTAAGTATCTTTTTTTTTACAGACAGGTTATTTCTGGAGGATTTTTCTATTTTTCATGCACACAGATAAATACCATCAAAATAATACACACATATACCTCCTTTCTAACTGGAAGAAGATAATTTCATATAAACTTGATTTAATTTGTTAAGTGCGGGACTATACCACAACAAGATACTTTAGGCTATGCAAAACACTGGACTGGAGCTACATTTAGTCATGGTGTGGCAAATCCACTTATGAGTCCTCTGAGACAGGCTGGTGGGCTAGAATAACAGCTCCATTATTTACAGTTTCATGTCTATCACCCTACTTTTTAGCATAGTTTTGAGGTTAAACAGTGGTGTTAGATTTCGGTATGCATTCTCCTACTAACTTTTTATCAAATTACTTTACAATGTTTATTTAGATGGCTATCACTTAGATCAAACATGCCAAATCCTAAAAATATAACATTTTCAGTAACAAGAAAATTTTCAGTGAATTGATTTAGCATCTAACTTCAACATGGAATTGGAATCACCTCAGAAACAGGTTTTGAAAGTGTTTTTACAGGAATGATATACTGAGTTTGATAAACAGGGAACTGTGGAAAGTGTTTCAGTGGGTTTGGATCAAGACTAAGGTCTCATCTTTGAAAAGTACTTAAATTCTTGTGTACATCTGTGCCTATTCAACAGAAAGTATTTAAGGACATAGGCCAGTGACTCTTGGTTCATGAAGGTTAAGTAGACTTGTAGGTGATTTTCTGATCAAATATTTAATGTTGACAAAAATATCCAGCTTTACATATCACAAATACAAATGTCACAATTTGTATAGACTGCTGTATATCATAGAATGGTTTGGTTTGGAAGGGACCTTAAAGAACATCTAATTTCAAGCCCCCTGCATGGACAGGGAGACCTTCCACTAGACCAGGTTGCTCAATATGCTAGAATAAATGAAATGATAGAATAAAACATATATATGTTTTCCCCTGAGTTTAAGAGAACATTTTGCTTCAAAGCTAGTTTGCTCTCATCAGATCTATTCAGATCATTAACAGGTCATAGAAATATTACAGTGTACTGGCTGTCACTCTTTAGTTCATGAGCAATGCATGGCACACCTTAATCACACCACAGAGCTCAGGGTTTATTGGTTGGTTGGTTGGTTGTTGTTGTTGTTTGTAATGACTTCAGGACTGGTTCTACCTAACCAATTGGTATGTTAATATTTGAAAGTTAGAACAAAACAAAACAAACAAACAAACAAAAACAACCAGAAAACAAATGTAAATCTTGTGATACATCAAGCCTCGTATTTTGGCTTCAGTAACATTAACTTTTGAATACCCACTTGTTATATGTACATGATGTGACACCTGGTATAGGTGTGCACATGTGGAGCAGGGCAGTAGCTCTGGGTAATCATCCATAAGTCTTGCATAAATGCAAGAAATGACTGTGACCTTAAATTATGAAATGCAAACAGTGCTCAACATCTGTATAAATGCCTATAAATGACAAATATATCTCTCTGAGAGATGCACTATTTTGCCCCCTTTTCATAGACAGCTTGCAACTACCAGGACCGATATCTGCTTCTCCAAAATCTGGATGGGCAGAAGCTGAAGGCAAGAAATTTTCTTTGTCAAGATGCCACAGCTCTTTCTTTCCCCTCCATCTCTGCTTTTGCTCATGTCTGCCAACAAATGACTTAGGAAAACCTTGAACTGAGCTAATTTAGTTCATTCCTGTGTGTAATTCAAACTGAACTACAGCTGAACTGCATTTTATATTCCCATGGTTTGTGTGTGAAGCTACAAACAAGGGGAAATTGCAGATCAGAATGAAGCTCCTGTCAGCTGTCATTTCCCACTGATATATTTTACTGTAATTATTACTTTTTGAAAACTGGCATACATTGTAAATTACAAGGTTATTTAAGTTCTGATGTATTACATTCCTGCTCTGAAGTTTTTGGAAAAAAAATGTTTCTTTTTATGTGTTTACACTGGAGCTCAAATCTGCCAGAGACACACTATCCTATGTTTTAAAGTGATGTGAGATTTAAATATATGTATTTCAGCTTTTCAGCTTCTCTCTTTGGCACCTCTGCATTTTTTATTTTTTATTTTTTTTTGAGGCAATATATATAAAGAGGCTCTCTTTGACACCAATCTGATGTTTTTGTAAAATAGATTACATCACACCCAGAATATATTATGATGCATCTGTTTAACATGCAGCCTTACCAGAAGTACAAATTTGATATGTTACACTTCTCTAACCTTATGTTTTCAGTACAACACTATGCCTTTTTAGCACTGACTAGGAAATCAGATTGAATGTGTCTGGGAATACGGTTTCACATTGTGCATAATTCTGGTTCTGCAACTGAAGAAAATCAATGAGGGTGAAGCATTGATCTCCTTGCAGAGTGCAAATGCAGTTAGCTGTGAAACACACTGCTGGGGATTTTGTTATTCAAGTCATTCGATCGCTCAACGTGTTTGCTAACCAAGTTTTTATCATGCAGAACCTCACTAGCCTAAGCTTAGCTTCAGTTATGTTTATAGCAAAAAAAAGATCCTTTCTGGAAAAAGAAAAAGGCTTTGCATATTCACAGTTCTTCTACTACGTATATGTTTGCTCAAGGCTAAACAGAAATGCCTTTTCTTCAATGACATTTCACAATGTCACGAAATATATGAAAGTCTCAGAGAAGTATGTGCGACTATGAATCACTGCAGGAAAATATTTTCTTCTTTTATGATGAATTTTGTTTTAGTCTGTGTTGGTTTGTCAATTTATTTATTTATTTATTTATTCTTAAAGAAGGAAATGTGGTCAGGTATTTCTTGATATTCATACACATAGATACCTTCATAATTGCAGGTATGACAAATGCATGCACATGTAAGCACACCTCTTAGAGAGATGTAGTTACATTTATAGTTATATAAGAGCTATATTTCATTCTTGTCAGTAAAAATATTTTTATAACTTACAACCTTCCAACTGCAGAAAATAAATCAAGTACTTTAAAAGTGATTGCAGATGATTCACTTAGTGCTGCTATGATATGCTTTTTTTGTTTGTTTTTAATGAAAATTTATATACTTTCATCTGGAATAAAATTCAGTTAAATAATTTGTACAGAAAAATGCAAGAGAACTGATATATTCTGTAATAAACAGTGGCTAGTATGTGACAAAGACAGGACCCTGACATGCTGTAGTACTCTGATGTTATTTAATGTACCGACACGGAGTTAAGATTTTTCACAGTATTGCCATTGCAGAAATATATGTAGCTGAATCAGGTGGCATTTGTATTAAGACATAACACTCACAGATCAACATTTAGCTGCTGCTATATAAAGCAGTTCCTCAGAATATTAACAAGATTAAGATAATGAATTCTGCATATTAAGAGCAGACAGCAGCTCTGGTGGTTGAAAGGAAAAAAAAAAATGCTTTAGTTTTATTGTTTCTTGAGTGCTCAAAATTTAGAAGGAGGAAATATTACCTGAAATTTTATGGGAATTACAGAAAGGGCATGCTGCAGAAAATTTTTATCTAAGAGAGTAATATATATTATTCTTCATATTTATTTATCATGACCATATACTTGGTAGAATTATAGTGGAAAAACAAACAAACAAACAAACAAACAAGAACAACAATAAAACAATAGGAAAGCTTCAAAAGAAGTGTTTCCTCTGCACATTCAGTGTTATGCCAGCAACAGTTCTTCAAAAGACAACAAAGCCTTTTGAAATATTGAAGTGAAGTGCTGGTTTATGTCACTAAAAGCATCATACAGAACTCAACTTGTAGCAAACCATTCAATACCAATTTAGCAGCAGTATAAAATTAATAGCTGAGCTTTTCATCTGGCTGTTATACTGGATTAAATACACTCATTTTTAAATGTGAATATTTGAGAAATTTTGATACTGCATAATGAGATACTTTATCACAATGAAGTGCAAATATAATATCTCTCACTGAATTCAAAGCACATACTACAGAACATGAAATGTTACAATATGTATGACTAAAACACTCTTTCTCCAGGTGAAAAATATATATAAAAATCATTAAAAGCAACAAAATTAAATATGTGGTCCCTTTTATGCTCCTTGACTTAATTGTATGTGTGTAGTCATTCAAAATTTGACCTCACAAAATGCACAACGATGAGACCTTCTCAAATAGTACAGTAATAGATAGCCTAAGCTGATGTTAACAGCTTGTTTTAAACAACATGTGTGAACAAACAAGTGAAGCATAAAACACGCAAACCTAGGCCATCATCTTCCAGTTGCCTGACATCCACTCCCATGCCACTATGTATTCCCGTCCTTGAACTTGCAGCTGTGACTTCAAATAACAAGAAAACCATGAACTAATCTTTACATGGCAAAGTGAAACAACTCACCTTCTTTTTATCCTGCCTTGGCTATTGCTGGTAGTGACTCAATTAATTCTCTTCCATTTCCTTTCAACTTCTGAATTGTGATTTGATTTTCTGCTTTTTTTCTATATTCATGAACATCATTGCAAGAACCTGCTAGGTTTCCCATTGCAATGTCTCTTAAATCCATTAAGTTTATTCCTATAAACAAAATTCACATGCAGATTTACACTACCTTTCCCTGTAAATACTGCATTTCCAGAGAGGAGAATGTATGTGTCCTCATTCCTTGCATTTCACTCAAAATAAAAGATTTTTAAAAAATAAAATAAAAATAGCTCAGTGTTTCATCTACATGAATGTTAGCACATCCCCACATGGGAGGTCTTTATCCTTTTCTTACATTATAGAATCATAAACCCGTAGAACCATAGACTCATAGAATTGTTTGGGTTGGAAGGGACCTTAAAGATCATCTAACTCCAACACCTCCACAATGCGCAGGGACTCCTCCTACCAGTTGCCCAAAGCCCCATCCAACCTAGCCTTGAACACATAAGGTTGGGGCATCCACAGCTTTTCTGGGCAACCTGGTACAGTGCCTCACCACCCTTAGAGCAAAGAATTTTTTCCTTCTCTACCAACTTTTAGTTTAAAGTCATTACTCCTTGTCCTATAGACTTGTCCTACACTTTCGGATAAAACATCCCTCCAAAAGTAACAAGAATATTACTCTCTTTTTCCACCTCCCATAACCTCATCAAATCTCTTTTTATGTATGCCTACTATTCTTCTTTAGAAAACCAAGAGAATGCAACTACTTCCTGAGCTCTGAGAAGTGGGTCATAGCAATGGTCTTTTTAAATTTTTTTTTTCTTTTTTTCTTTTCCCATTGCTTTCCCCAAACAGACTCATAGGTAAAGCATGTTTCTCCAAAAACATGGGAAACATGGTTTACTTCGTTAAGAAATGTGTGTAACACTGACAATAAAGATACATCTTTACACTTTAAAGATACATCTAGTTACACTTTTTGTTTTACCCTTGTAAGCTCTGAAGCTGGAGTTCAAGTCAAAGTATCTTTGTTGGAAGTGCTTTGCTTTTCTGTTTTTTTATCTGTATCACTTGACTCATCTCAAAACAACATAGGCTGATGAGCTGGTTTTGTTGAAAATAAATATGTAATAAACCCAGCAGAAAACATATCATGTTGATTTTCTCAACATCCATAATAGATCTGGTTTAATTATTAATTGTGAATGAAATGTCTGATGACTTTTTTTTTTTTTTTTTTCTGTACGTGGGTCATTTGTTAACTAATCCTGATTTCCACAAAATATCTTTTATGCGTCTGTGCTGAATAGTTTGTACAAACAAATATTAGCCCATGGCTTGTTTGCAAACTGCTGACTTAAAATGTTTGTTATTCATTGCAGATGACTGATAAGAGAGTTAATACTTTATTGATTTAGTTGTTTTGATAGTTTTTAAATTTTAAAGACACCACAGTTGGTTCTGGACTGTATAGGTAGTGGTTTGGGTTGTTAGGGGGAGAAGAAACATGGGTAGCAAAAATAAAGCAAACATGAAAATAAACATATCAAATATAGGATCATAGTAGATCTGACTTTAAGAAAATGGTAAATAAACACAGAAAGATGTTTAAAATATAATATATATATATAACAGGATTTTTAATGCACTACTCATGTAGCTAGTATACAGTTAATGTTATTTCCAGTACAGAGATTCAAACAAATTTCTTATATTCACTGAAATACTAAAATCCTCTCTTTCTATGGTGATTAATCAATTAATTACAACAAGTGATTAATACAAGTCACCTATACCAGTGAGATGACCATCCACCGTCTATATACAGGAACACAATGATCCCATACAATTCTCTAATAATTTTTAATTCTAGTATTTCATTGGTGTTTCATGTAATTTCACAGAATTATTCACGTACACAAGAGTTTTCTCTCTGGACATGCTAATGAAACATAAATTTAACCTGTATAAGATCTTGTTAGGCAACACTGAGAGCATAATCAGTTGTCAAAATTGTGAAAACATAAACAAAAACAAATCCAAGGTTTTCTATTTCATACCATAAAACATTTCTTCACAAAAATTAGAGAAATACAGAACTGTTCTTTGACTAGCTCTATTTCTGTAAAAGGAAACAACAAAAGGTTAATCAGAAACATTTGCCAATAAGGGAATGTTGTCCGAAGACTGAGACCTGACATCCACTTACTGCCTTTGGAAGAAGGCTACCAGGTTCAACCTCCTGCCATCTCTAATTGCCAGACCTCAAGGAAAAAGTGTAAAGTATTCATAACATAGATCTTCCCGGTAGGTATACACAAGTTATATTTTCCTTAGGAATAAGAAAGTGGTGATAATCTTCAGTGACATCTTCGGTTATTTCCTTTTGCAAGGCATAATAGACAGTTACCTCGATGAAAAGCTTTTGTGGAAAACAGTGATTCTGCAAGTTTCTGAAAAGGAATTGCAACATAATACCAATTCTGAGTTTCTGGGTCTTGAGGGGAGCAGGAACTCACAAACAATAGGTTTCTTATTATTAAATCTGTAGACCCACAGTGAATGAATGCAAGCACCATACAGTGTTTATGTGAAACAATGTCAAAGCATGCAACTCATTGTATGCTGGGGAATTGCTAATTGAACTTGACATGTTTATCTCATCATTTTGCATTCTCTACAGCAAGTGATTGCTTACATTTCTAACAACAAAGAATAAATAAATAAATAAGAGTATTTCCTTCTTCTAAATAAAACCAGAGCTCTGTGGTGCACAGTGCCCTTGCTGGAACTTGGTCAATGTCACATACTTAATCTAGACTTGAACTTCATGACTGTGCAGTCACTGTAGTAGATGCTTAGAGACATAACTGGATTACAGGTCTAAATCTTCTATATTGGTAGTTTTTGAACCTTCAAGGTGTTACCGAAATGTAAATATACATCTTTGGGTGAACTATCTGCCACAGCATCCTTCCTCAGCACACACAGATTTGATCTGAGTCTGTGGTTCTTGCTGAGATATGCATTGCATCATTGTCTATTTTCAGCCTGTTACATTAATCAAAACCTATCCCATTTATTAACCTGCTTCCTGCAGCTCAGGCATTTGAAATTCAGACTGCCAGCAAGCAGCTTCCAGGCACCGTGAAGGAAAGGGGAGGGGTAGATTTGAGTAATGAACAAATTGAATTTCAAGTGACTGAGCAGCCTCTTTATCTCTTAGTGACACAACCAGTGATTGTAACAGTATTCTTAAAGGAAATGAAACCTGGAGCCACAGTTCAATCATTGGGTAGTTACTATAGCCCTTCCCAGCAGTCCTTCCGGAACTACTGATGAGTGTGACCTTTGCAAAAATGCACAAAGCCTTGATTTCTGCACGGTTAACCTTTACAAGCTGGAACCCTCCTGTAGAACCTAACCACAACATAGAGATGTTTTGGAATAAAAACACACACACACATCTCATGAAAGAATAAATTAAAAAAAAAATAAAAAGGGAAAAAGAGGAAAAAAGAAAAGAAAAAGAGAGAGAGAAAAAAGAAACCTTTGATAGAGGCATTTTAATTTTTTCCAAATATTCAATTACTTAAATCTCTATTTTGATAAGTACTTTTCACACTCATTAGGATAGGATAGGATAGGATAGGATAGGATAGGATAGGATAGGATAGGATAGGATAGGATAGGATAGGATAGGATAGGATAGGATAGGATAGGATAGGATAGGATAGGTAGAGTAGGGTAGGGCAGGGCAGGGCAGGGCAGGGCAGGGTAGGGCAGGGCAGGGCAGGGCAGGGCAGGATAAAATAGAATAGCATAGAATAGCATAGCATGGAATGGAATGGAATGGAATGGAATGGAATGGAATGGAATGGAATGGAATGGAATGGAATGGAATGGAATGGAATGGAATGGAATGGAATGGAATGGAATGGAATGGAATGGAATGGAATAGAATAGAATAGAATAGAATAGAATAGAATAGAATAGAATAGAATAGAATAGAATAGAATAGAATAGAATAGAATAGAATAGAATAGAATAGAATAGAATAGAATAGAATAGAATAGAATAGAATAGAATAGAATAGAATAGAATAGAATAGAATAGAATAGAATAGAATAGAATAGAATAGAATAGAATAGTTGGTGGAACAGTGAATGTGGAGGCTCCACACCCAGGCAGGCAGTGGGCTCCTATTCTCCATCAGTGCTCTTACCCAGTGCACTCATTACCTGCGAGAGATTTTAGGAATCCAGATTTGCATATAAGAATAACCCATCATAAGAAATTTTAGGAGAGGATGAATTACTTTTCTGCTATCCTTAAACTTCAAAACTTGAGCTCAGCCATCGGCATTATTTTCTTGAGCACTTAAGAGAGCATATTGCCTCAGGCCAAGGGTGTCTGCCTCTCACAGTCCTTCAAAGCTGGTTTAGAAAGCAAAACTCCAAAATTTTTCTCAACAACATTCCAAGTGATGCCAAACAAGTTATTGGCGAGCATTTCTGTCAATGCCACAGCAGGTAAAAAAGGGATGAAAATTGGTGGAATCTTGATGATAGCTTACTCCTGCAGCTTTCTTATTATCCTTGATGGCACCAACAGCTCTTTGGAAAGCTTTAAATATGTCTTTGAACAACATGAAAGGTAAAGTAATGCTGATTCATATTTTATTTAGATTAGGTTGATTTGATTTTCTGGGTATGAATCTTTGTAGAAATTATCTTCAAGATAAGATCTTTGGAAAAATTATGTTTCAAAAACAAATCTTTACTGTCTGAACTGTGCATTCCTTGATCTGGTTGTATGCTTTTCATTTTGGTGTATAGAAATCTTCTGTCTCACATTTGGTGACACAGTGTCTGTCCTTGTCATGCTGGTGGTAGAAAATTTCTGCTTTTTTTTTTAGATGACTTCAGTCAAGCCAGCATATCAGCAAAAGTATTTAACGTAGAATGAGAATGAGCAATACTGAAACGGGAGAAGGATTAAATGACGAAGACTATAACTAAAAGAACACAAACTGGATAAATAACCACCTGGCAAAGTATTTTGTCTTTAATAGCAAATTAGAAATTAAATCCTGGGAGGCCATGTACTAATAGTTGCAACTTTTGTTTCCCTGGACAGACCAAAAACATATCACAGCTTTTCACAATGCATTCTCTAATACTACATCTGTAAGATATGTGGGTGAAAACAGCTTCATTCTAGCCTTCAAAGTAAAGCCACATGCTTGGACCTCAGCAGGAAAGTGACTTTAATTCACTCTAGATGACCTTTTCATTGAAAAGAAAAACCCTGCCCTTAGGCTATTTAGAAAGGTTAGGTGTACCTTTTTCCTTTTACTATTATGAGGCATACATTTATTAGTGCTCTCCAGTGTTTTTATTTTTTTTTTTTCACACCAAGTGCAGTTAGCCTTTAGAAAAATCAAATAACTCCCACCTTCATCAGTACCCTTTTCCCTTTTGCAGATCATTAACTACTTCCAGACTCTTGCTTTTTAGATCTGAGTGTAAAAATTTCATTCAAAAAAAGAGGAAAGGGAAAAGGATCAACAGTATAACTGATAACATACAGCAAACAATAGCTCATTAAATAGCTAGACTTCCTATTCTTTAAAACTTGTTTTGGTTGTTTAAAATAGTCAACTTGGAGAAAAAAATATTCTCTAGTGAAATAGTATTAAATATGCTGCTTTTCATCTCTGCCAATGAGGATTTTGGTATGGATATATGGAGTTAGCACCCAGGGGACACTGTTAATTACCAACAGAGGAAATCACGTTCTGTATGCAGATTGCTGAAAAGTCTTTATTAACTGCTAAGAAATAGTTAATTTGTCATTAGTTAGAACACTGAACCAGAGGCTGCTGCCTATGAACCATTGATTAAAGTTTATGGTAGCAATAACCTCACTGAAAAACATTTGTTACCATACTTAATGACCAGATTTTAAGCCATTAATCTTTCTTTGCAGGTTAACCAACCAAAAGGCTGTTAGCTGTTTGTTACAACCAATGTCACTGATATTAATATTCAGACTTTTTAAACACCAAACAAAAGCTTCTTAATGTATAGTCTGTAGCAACTTGTGCATTAATAGCACCAATTACAAGAGGAATGGGCCTTCATTTCTAACAGACATAGAATCATACTGCAAATAGAAAACTATAATTTGGCTTTTCCTTAGGCCAAATGTGGTCATAGGCTGCCATTAACCCTTTTCACAGAGGCTCAGAGAGATGGGCAGAGTCACAAGTGCATGGTAAGACTTCAGGTGTCAGAGGCAGCATTCCTCTTGACCATAACTATGGGGGCAGTATTGAAAACCACTGCTTTACTTATATTTGTGGTTATGATGAGGTGAGCTCACCCCCTGCCTTAGCTATGATATAAGACAGACTTGATCTCCCTGAGAGGTCAGTCCTCACTTCCACAGGGAGCAGCAAAACTGCTGTTTACTCCAGTGGTAAATTCTCAGTGAAACCAATATCATCACAACCAAATAGAAACCTATAGCTGAGATTTCTACTTCGTTCATTTTAGTCTTGGAAAATAAAACAGATGAAGTACTTGCTGTAAAACCAGTACAACACTATTTCTCGCAGGAGTGGTTCTGAAATATGAATGTGTTCCAAATTGCTGCCTATGCCTCTAGAAATGTTTTGAGATTAGCGTATAGCATATGCTTCACTCTGGATATCTATAGTCATTGGGCAAGTGCCCAAAGTGAGAAGCAATGCTATTATTAGAAATTCTGTCTGATGGTTACAAAACATTGCAGGATCCTATTTTAGTTCAGGTTCCACCATGCAATGACTCATTGCAAACAAAGTAGAAGGACCTGCAGTGGACAAGTAATAGTTTTTACTAAAACATGTTAGTTTAGCTGAACATGCACAGTGGTTCATGCCTGCAAACACATTACTGGCAGTGCCTTGAGGTAAAGTACTGATAGCCTCAGCTGTGCCTAAGCACCTGCCAGCTTCCGCTGACTTAACTAATGCATCTTTACTATATACAGCACCTCTGGGATCTCCGTAATGAAGTGACCCATCTTTAATAATTCTGCAAATCACAGTAATACAATAACATTTGTGACCTAATCACTTAAGATAGTTATTCTTGAGTAGCAAAATAATAAAGCAGGAACACGTGGGGTGGTTAGATCAATAGCAATGGTAATGACACAAACTGTAACAAACAGCAATTCTCTGTTAGAAGAGCAGTGAGTACTCACAACCTATGACGGCAGCTCTGAGGATTTCAGTCTCTTTCAGTCATTTCCCTTTCTGATGGTTACTTCATAATTGTTGAATTGGGGAATTTCACGTACATGTTAATTCTTCAAATATTCTTGGCCAGCTTCCATCTAATAAACAGCTTTTGTTATTATCTAAGTATTTAACTCATCCAAGTTCTCAACAATAATAATTCAATGTCTGGATTCCACATTGCTTTGGGAATAGCTGTTAGCTGAGTGAGTGAGTGAAATAAAATATTCTTGCGAATGTCTATTTTTTTGACTTTTTTTTTTCTTTTTGAGGTCTGTATTATTTGTTTTCCCTCATACATTATAATACTGGGAAAAAAAAAAAAGAGAGAGAGTGGTTCTTTATACACAACTATATATGTGTACTGAATTTCAGCAGACAAATCTCCTTTGAGGTAAACCTCATTTAACAAAAGCGACTTTCCTGAAACCAGACATTTAGATTAAAATCATATATTGGTTTAAAGTGCTTATTACTACAAGCTTGTGATTTTGTCCTATGGCTCATTAACAAAATAATACTTAAGAATATTTGACTTTCAGTAAGGAGCTCACACCTGACAATGATGAAATAGTGTTTTAAACCCAAATAACATGGATGATAAGCATGGAAAATCCACTTTTGGATTTTCCACATCATAGTGCATGGTGATTTTGCAACATGCAAATGTTGTGCTATCGATCGCTTAAAAAGTACTTTTTCCTTGGTGTGGGCAGTGCCATGGAAAGCAGACAAAGGCTGTATGAATATATCATTTTTCTACATAAACCACATGAGCAGATGAGCTGTTTTTTTAAGATGTAAAGAGGATCATACGCAAAGACCGATGCTGGTGCAACCATACCGCTAAAACTGTGCCTTAACACTCCTCCTCGCTGAGGCCTTACCGAGCTTTGATGCTCTCCTTCCTGCAAACCCTTTTATGCTTTCTGTTGACTCCATATGGCAGTCTGATGAGCTCACATTTCTTCTTAAGTAATTCTGTATCAGAAAACAAGAGCAAAGCTGAAACAAAGTGGATCATCTGTTTTAGTCTCTGCTTTCACTGCATGAGATAATGTGGAGGTGTTAATTACAAGACTTCACTGAGTCTTGACTAATAACAGTGTGCAAACAAATGTATGTCAAACTCAGCTACAGAAAGCTTCTACTAATGAGGTAAAACTAGCAATTAGAGCTGACAATGAAGTCATACTTTTCCTTGAATATTCATTTATGAAGTTGTTGTTTGTAGGCTTGCTTCTGTTTTCTTCAAGGAAACTAATAGGAACTCCTAGTCATTCATTAAAAATGACTTAAATATCATTTGGTGAGCAAGCACACTGGATTAATTCTCCTTTGTACTAATCCACTGACCCTTTGCATCAAAGGCAGAGAAGTAATGTTCTCTAAGATTCCCCAATCTGTGACCTTGGCATAATAGGAACAAATTGAATTCCCAGAAGAAGAAAAATGACACTGACCATATAAAATCACTAGCCGCATGCCTGAAACACCATTCATTTCATTTAAATTCTACAGTGGAACTCCTTAGGTTACAAGAAGAACGAATATGATTAGCACACTAAACTTAGTTCTGTCACTTGGTCTATGGCTTTTTTCCCCTTCTTTACAAAGCAGTTTTGACATGGTTCTTTAAGCACAGTTCCCATGCTGGATGAATGCATACCAGAAGGAAGCAGGCTGCACATTCAAATCTCTTCATGTGCTTGGATCCCCAAACAAAAACAATTGCAGGCTCAGACTCAGCCATGCAGTCTAATTCCATATCTGTGGATTAATCATTCCCTAAAAAACATTTAATGATTAAAATTAAATAAAATACAGATCATTTAAGTTTATTTTTATAGTATGTGAATGTAAAGGAAAACAGTAAACACAACCTGGAAAAAAAATCTCTAGAAAATATTTCACAACTAATTGATAAAGATAGGAGTTTTGTAAAAAAAAAAAAACAAACACAAAACCATGAGAAAAATAAAACATCAAAGTATTCTATTTGGAAATATTCTTTCTTTGATCAACAATCTCCCTTTTCTGTCTAGGTTATAATGTAAGCCATTTCCAATGTTGAAATTTTGTGTGTATACACCATTGCTGAGCATTGCTGAAACTGTGTAGAATACAATACTGCTCTGGAGCATCTTTCTTCACTGTGATATCTGTCTGAGTAATAATTTGGCTTTGTAGCATTTGATTTATTACCAAATACACTTTTTTTTTTTTTTCCTGATCTCTCTAGGTATCTCTGGAAATCTATGGGAATATCTGTAACAACGTCTATGTCAAATCCATACATATCAACACACCTTGTCAGTTTCTAATACTTTAGCTCAACTCCCATCTTTTTCAAGACCAAATTCAAGGTCCTAGTACCCAGGGAAGGAGAAAAAGTGGTAACTAACTACTGCACACTCTCAATTCTGTTTCCATTTGTATGTTGGCTAGAGTAATAACAGACAGGGCTGACAAGCATAAATCTGCAAACCTGACACAGAGACGTGGTGATATGGTGGAGTTGCTTTTATTTTATTGGAGTCTGAAGAATAGGAAAGCTAAAATTTTGGTAGCTAATTTTTTTTTTTTTTAATTCAAAGTGTATCTACAGAGGAGACATTATAATACCTCTGTTACTTTCACAGCCAAGGCCACACGATAGGAAAACTTTGACTTTGCATTTCTTTATATTGTAATTCAAGTAAGTATATTTGAAAATAAATAATAATAAAGTTAGTGAATTCAAGATGAGGTAGGCAGGTAGAGGTAATGGACTTAATTAGATTGATCTGTTTTGAAAATCAGCAAATTATTCATTTTGAAATACTTTATTGGGTTATGAGATTAACAGAGGCTTTGAAACAATGATCACATTCTTCAGATACTGTTCAAAATGCATATCATGCAACTACATCTGTAACAGGGAGTTGGTGAAAGTAGCGTTTTATTCATGCGTACTTTGTTTGTAAGTTTATGACTATTTACAGGCACTGCTTCAGCAATGCAAAATCTACCATAGATCTGGACTGCAAAATGGTTAGAATGGTTAGAAGCAAAGACTTTAAAAGGGAACAAAATCAAGAGGAGAGCTTTCATTCAGTGAAACAGATTAAAAAAAAAAGTGTTAATTATTTCTTGCAGTGGGTATTGACTGTCAAGGTAATGCATTACTACACCATTTGGAAAAAACTACACTTCTAATTAGATGAGCAAATAAATGTTAATTTCAATTTATTAATATAGCTGCAGGCCTTGTTGCAATTTGTCTCTTATTTCTGAGACCAAGGCATCACAGTCTGGAAATCATTGTGGTGAAGTAACTGGCTTTAATAATGGATACAGGCTGTGAATTATTGATGCAGAGGGGAGCAAGCCTTGATGCTTTCCACTCACTCCTTTAATTAACTGTGAGATACTGACGAGCCCTATAGTGTGTCTAAGCCTTCTAAGTTTATCTCCCCTGAAAATGTGAATTCTCTTGTAGGCATACAAGTAAAATAAAATAAAATAAATCTGTTTATCAACAGCTTAATACAGAAAATGTAATCCTGACAAAGTAACTGCTCTGCTACAGTTATTTTTTAAGCTTCAGGTTTGTGTTCTTTCATGACAGCACCATTTCTATAAACCATGTCTTCAATCTCAGTCCCAAATTAATCTCAGCTCCTCTCTGCAAAACTTATGCATCTTGCAAATTCTGGAAAATGTTGCCTTATGGCTTTGATATCCAATGCTCTTTCTCCACTAAAAGTGATGGATAGGGAATACACTAGTGAGAAATGCACTGTACTCAAAACATGTCCTCAGATCTGACAGGAGCATGACTCGAATCTCTCTCCTCCTGCCCTCCCTCCCTCCCTCCCTTCCTTCCTTCCTCCCTCCCTTCCTCCCTTCCTAGTGTTCCACTAGCATAGTGGACTACCAGTGGCAATGCTGAGGAGAAATTGTCACCCTCTGTGAGGCTCAAGTGATAAGCCAAACCAAAGCCTTTCAAACTCCTGGGAATAAAACTGTATAGTTTTGATCATGTTTCAATCGACAGAACTATTTTGTTGCCCAGTTATATATATGCATAACAATTTGTTGGATCTGGCTCCAAATCAGGAAAAATCTGAAAGAGTACAGCTCAGGAAAATTTTGCTAAGACATACAAGGTAATTGAGCATTTCCTCTTAGTATATTGGAATAAACTTTTATTTAAAACCATCAGTTTGTAGCTGCTTAATGAGCTACAAAAGGCATTTTTAAGCCTATATTTTGTGCAGCATCAAGCAAACATTCTAAATTCATACCAAATGTAAATGCTGCAATTATTTGTATGGGGGTTGGTATGCTATTTATGTGGGTTTACCAATGTGCTTTAACTGTTTCCTGTAGAGGATCACAGATTACAGTTTCTTAATGAAAAAAATAATAGCTAAAAAAAAAAAAAAACCTTTTATTTTTTTTTTTACAAGTTCTGTAATGATAAGTACAGAGTGGAGCAGGAGCAATGCACTTCAGAGGCACTTTCTGCTGAGATATAAATCAATGGTTTTGCTGCAGTCATATTAGTGACATGCTTAGATAATTGATTGTCCATTATCTGACAGATCTACATTGCTATTACCCGTTACTAAGCAAGTAAAATATGTAGTGCACAAGAACATTTATTGAGCATTTCTTGTATTGCAATGATAAGCTTCCTTTGACTTTCAGCATTTCTGAACTAAAGAAAGAATCTGGGGGAGGTCTTCTCCTACCACTTCTTTGTAGAAATTGAATTACTATTTCTATAAATCAAATACCATGTTAAAAGCCCTGTGAAATAAACAATGATGTATGTGAATTAGCAGCAAACTTTAGTCAATACAAATCAAAGTGGCTTTATGAAGGTATTGATGTTTTCAGCTCTTGCGAAGGTTGAATACATTTACGCATTTACCCCTGGGGGGACTGTTGATCCAAATGAATCTATTCACTTTGAAACCAGATCATGGTCATGGCAGCAAACAAGCTTACATACACCAAACTAAACGTGGCACTTATATTAACTGCAGTAACCGTTAAGTTCATAGCAATACAAGTGCTATTCTTAACATAACAAAATGGGGTGGAAAATACGTGATTGCAATATATGGGTTATATTTTAAATCAATTTTCAATTTATTTTGTAATTTCAGGCAAAAAGTGGTAGAATCCAAATATAATCACATTTTCACACGAGAGATGATTCTGATATCAGATCTGTTACTTTCTCATTTTCTTTTCTAGATTAAAATAACGTTTACTTTAAAAGATAAACTATATTTTGTACTTTTACAGATGTTCTGCAGGATGTACCAAATCTACTCCTGATTGCTTGTGTGTAAACCCGAAGTAACTGCAGTGAAACCTTCCCTGAATAACACCATTGGCTTCAACATAATTACTTGACATTGATACTGATATGCCAGGTCTAGTTGGCCCTGTGTGTTGAATGTTAGCATGGAAGCAGTGCACATACAAGGTTGCATTTATTTCTGTATAAACAATGACCGTGTGAAAAATACCTTATTTCTCTTTGAATAATATAATGAAAAGAGCCAGGCTTTACAGGATTAGCTGCAGAACACGGAACCTCATGACTGCAACCATATGGCAGTTGGGAGATATTATGTAATGCCTTATTTGATAAAGAAAACTACCCTCTTTGGTTTATACATTAAAAAACTAACAAGCAACCTCCATACCCCGACCCTTCCCCCACCTCATCCTCTCCCCCCCCGCCCCTCCCCCAAATAAACACACACGCGCACACACACAAAACAACAACAAAAATCCGCTTGCTGTAAGCTTTCTCCCGACAATTTAAAGAGCTGCTTCTCTTTCCACACTGTTCTGAAGAAGCTGACTGGATACCCATGGGCTTAAAGTGTAACATATTGCCTGTACTTCAGAATACAAAAGGGCAACTCTCCTTTCAATCCATTTGCCTTTCTCCAAGAAAATAAAAAGATGTAAATATCTCTTCAAACCCATCATGCTTAATAAATGTCAGGTTGCCTGAGGGTGCTTGCAAGAGACAAATATATATTAAAGGAACCACACCAAAAAAACAAACAAACAAACAACAACAACAAAAAAACAACCAACCAACCAAACAAAACAAAACAAAAAAACCTACCCTGATGTGTAGTTGGGAGCCATAGATCTTTTTAAGCACAAATGAAAAAAAAAAAAGTAAATTAAAATGTCCTCCACAATGTTTTTCTTTTTTTTTTTTTTTTTTGCAGTTCTCTCCTTCTCTAAAGAATAGTGCAGCATTCAAGTGTGGGAATGTTTCTCTTAAACATGTGTAAATCACACGTTTAGCCATGCAGGCTGCAGCAGAACCACAGCGGTGGGGGAGGGGAGAATTAAATACTGGTCAAGCAGCGTGTTAATGAAACATTTACACAAGCAGTTTATGTGGTAGTAATGAAAAAGGCTCTTTCACCCCATCCTTTCATTACTTAGCACAATCTTTAAGAGGATTAAGTTAAAAAAAAAAAAAAAAAAAGGCCGGGGGTGGGGGAGGCGGGTAGAATGTGCTTATCTGTTGATTCTCAGGATCGGTGATGCTGAGTTCTTAATAGATTGCCCCTGGATTTGGGATTACTGCAGCGCAAGCTCTTTCAGGCGTGGCTACAGAACAGAAAGCAGTTTGTTTTAGCAGCTTTCTCACCCTGAGATGAAGAGAGCTATTGACTTTGTGATGAAATGACACAGGACTCTAAGGTGCTGTGGACTGATCCCTTCTGCAGCTTCATCTCTCCCTTTAGGAAGAGAGTAATATTTGCAGCGATTTCTTTAAGGTGGATGATGCAGATTGCATTGAGACATGCACTAGTTCCTCAACTAATGTGATTAAAAGCTGCTGACACTGTGAATTTAGTTACTGTAAGCAGCAGACTCGGTGAAATCCTTTTACACGAGGTAGGGTTCACCTCCACAGGCAATTTACCCTGGAGCAAACCCATTACAACTCCTTGTGCAAAGGTGGATGTCTTAGGTCTGTCTGGCTCAGAATTCGTTTTGTGCTGGAGAAGGTTGTGCTGTTTGTGTGTGTGCATCCCTCCCTCCCTGCCCCTTCCAGTCCTCTGCACCTGGATCTGTGCTCTGTACGCCACTCCTTTGCTATCTTGTGTCATTAGTACCAGGCATGCTTGCAAAGATGTATGTGAAGACATTTCCGACCTATATGTGAAAAAAAAAAAAAGTGTTTGGCTCATTCAACTGCTTTAATGATGCAAGACCAGAACTGCAGCTGGCCAAGGCTGCTGAGTCTCCTGGACTGCTTCAGGCCACCCTTCTCCCCTTTGGTCATGCATGCTGGCCAAGATGATAGGTTGTGGGGATTAGCTGGAAGGTAGTTCTATTGCTGGCTCTTGCCATGTAACACAACCTAGATGGAGAAAATGGTTCTGAACAGTCCTGATGACTGATGCTGCTTGTTGAGTTCTGCCTCTGGTTAGTCTGTGTTTAATAAAAACACGTGTACATTTGATGGTGTTGATTAGGTCTTGTTGCTTACTGGCCCCAGCACCAGTGCAGGCTTCCCAGCATTAGCATTCCATTTTAAATCTCTGCTTTCTGTCTGGCTAAAGAAAATAAATCAATGAGAGGAAAATAATGAAAACTTGCATATTATTGTTTGTGAAATTCATTTCTTAGTATAATTTCATTGTCAAGAAGAGATTTAATTTTCCGTCAGGTGTGAGGATCAACAACAGAAGATAATCAGATATTTATGTTCAATTGCCTGACATCTCTAACATCTTGTTATCTTCACAAGTGGAAAAATAATACTGGATTACAAGAGAGGAAGTAAACATTTCTATTGATATTTCCATACTTGAAGGAAATATTTTATTTTCTCTATAACTGTTAATGACATTGTATGGAGTAGTTCTCAACAACAATCATAGAAATTGCAATTAATGATCTAGTTAAAAGTTTTTCAATGGACTTAAAAACATTGCCTTGGACTACCTGCATCTGGAATCCCCAAATGTCATAAATATATTTCATAATTCATTAACTGTCTGCCCATTGCTGATAGATTTGGAAGAGGTTTGGACTGATCATCTGCAGCAGGTCTGCAGCATTTTAGTATTAAAATGAACCCTCTTACCTTTAAATTGTCTGATTTTAGAGTTCTTATGCTTTCGTTTCTTGTCAGAGAGGAACCAAAATTAGGTGTTAGGGCAAGAGAAAGAGACAGTGAAAAACACTGAAACATTTCCAGCTGATGTTTTTCTGTTCTGCTTTTGATTTTGACCTGGAGACCTTTATTTATCAAGCTTTTCAGTCTGATTGGAGCTTTTAACTAAGAACAGACATCTCATAAATGATAACTGCTCAAGTTAACTATTTTGCAACATTGAGGATTTTCCTTTTATTCCATACAAAAATCTCTGTTTAGGAGAACAGTAAGGTAGCATGGTTAAACTTTAAATGATCAGAATGCGCAACCTTAGCTATGTATCCTGAACATTTTCATTACAATAGACCTTAGTTATCAAATTATTCTTCAGAATTGCTGGACAATTTTTCTACAGTCTGTGTATAACATATGGTAAGATCTTTCCCCAATATTTTATCATCTATTCCTCTTATTATGATAGAATTTTTGTGTATTTCACTAATTTAAATTTCAGATTTTTTCATTTCACATTTTATGATTTGGTAGAAAGAAAGTTATAAGTTTCCATGATACACAGTGTAGTTCTTGCTACAAATATTCCATAGAGATGCCATCAGGACATAGCCACAAAGATAAAGTTGTTGGAAAATTCCACAGACTGTGCATACATGTGTGTTATTGTGTAGGTGTATTTGCACACACATATGTGCATCATTCTTAAAACAGCAAAAATAAAACCCAAGTTTTATTGAAAATCACACTGTCGATAGCACAATTCAAAATGAACACTTTTAGAGTTTATTTTTTTTTCCTATTTAATCTAGTTTTAGAGGCATTATAAATTGCTTTTAAAATATTATTAAAAATTATTTTAAAGAAAGGCTGGGTACAAACTGGGGGCTGACCTGTTGGAGAGCAGCTCTGCAGGGAGGTATCTGGGGGTCCTGGCAGACAGCAGGCTGGCCATGAGCCCGCAATGTGCCTGTGTGCCCAAGAAGGCCAATGATACCCTGGGCTGCATTCGGAAGAATGTTGCCAGCAGGCCGAAGGAGGCGATCCTCCCCCTCTGCTCAGCCTTGCTGAGGCCACATGTGGAGTATTGTGCCCAGTTCTGGGCTCCCCAGTGTAAGAGGGACACAGAACTACTGGAGTGAGTCCAGAGGAGGGCTACGAAGATGATGAGAGGACTGCAGCACCTGTCGTACAAGGACAGGCTGGGCAAGACAGCTTGGCCTGTTTAGCCTGGAAGAGAGAAGACTGAGGGGAGACCTCATCAGTGTGTATAAAAATCTGAGGGGAGGGTGTCGAGAGGATGAAGCCAGTCTCTTTTCAGCTGTTCCCAGCAACAGGATGAGAGGCAACAGGCACAAACTGAAGCCCAGGAAGTTCTGGCCCAGTATGAGGGGGCACTTCTTTACTGTGAGGGTGACAGAGCACTGGGACAGGCACTGGCCCAAAAGAGGTTGTAGAGTCTCCTTCTCTGGAGATATTCAAAACCCGCCTGGATGCCATCCTGTGCAACGTGCTCTAGGTGATTCTGCTTGGCAGAAGGGTTGGACTAGATGATCTTCAGAGGTCCCTTCCAGCACTACCCATTCTGTGATTCTATGATTTTGTGAAAATTACAGAGACGCAAATTCATAGCAGTTGAGCGATCTAACATCATGGTGTCCAGGAAGTGAGCAGCTCCATTTTCTTCACATCTTGTTCTTCCTTTTCCTGGCCATAAGTATGAGCAGTTTCCACGCAATCTGTCTGCAGAAATCTAGCCCAGTGAGGGTAGTAGAATGTACCTTTAACTAAATTAGCTTACTGGGGCATCCTGGAACAGGTATGTAAGAGAAGTTGGGATTATACAGCCAGATGCAGGGAAGTGAAAGGAAATGGAAAAGGAGCGGGAAGATGAAACCTGCATCTTGCAGTGGTAGGGAGATGTTATATGAATTTATAGAGAACACAATATCGAAAATAATAAAAATAACGACAACAACAGTAATAATAACAACAACAATAATAATTGCACGAGTTAGCAAACGGTCACTTTTTTTTTTTTTTTTTGAGATATTTCCATTAAAATTAATACTCAGGGAGCTTGATTAGTGTTTTGTTGTTGTTGTTGTTGTTGTTTTTTTCATAAATACACATATAGAGATTCTGTGTTCTTTGAGTGTTTGCTGTATGTAACTGCCAATCACAGTTTTGTTTTTAGCAGTATATGGTATCCCAAAACACAATGGTAAGTGTACAAATCTTTTTTAGGATTAAGATGTGAAAGTTCAAGGACAGCAGTAAAATATCCTAAAAAGGAAATTGTATATGATCCTGTAATCAAGATCCATGTATAAATATCAAAAGGCAATACTAGTACAGGAAATGTGACTGCTAACAATTGAAAGAAAAGCAAAAATGGTCAAAATAAACACAATTTGAAAAAAACAAACTCCATGCTGGGTCAGAAAGTAATAAACATGTTTGGAAGGAGCTCCTGATTGTATGTGATAAACTGGCTTGGTTCCCATACACAAGAACAGAAAACATCATCGTGAAATTCTCAACAGATCATGAAGAAAACAGAATCCATCTACTTTGCTACTTCAAATGCAGACCACATGAAAGTAAGAAAGAGTACGAAGTTTATTCTGTGTGTCTGGATCCCTACCCACAGAAAGATGCATATGTAAATAGACTAGAAAGCCAGAGTTGTTTAAATTTAAAGTCTAATTGGTCAATTTAGAAAGAAATTGAGGAAATTAAAGACAAAATATTTGGGAAACATATGACAACAGTCACCATCTGAAAAAGAGCTTAAATTAATAGAGAAACCTAGATATCAAATTCATTTTCAAAACAGCTCAAAATCCAGTGCAGAGTTTATACTCTCAAATCTAACTCTTTGTGTGTTTCTCTTGTGGGCACACAAAAATCTCTCACCTAGGTTGGGCAATAAATTAAATCAGGTTTACCTCACTGAGGATGTACATAATACCACTGTTCCTCACACTCTTTCACAAATCAGAAAACTGTAGAACAGTTTTACTTACCTCAGGAAAGGGAACTGTGAAATAAATTTCCCAGAGTCATCACAGCACATAAAAAGAGCACATCATGTTAACCTGGGAGTGGGATTGCTTACAACTTGACTGGATTGGACTAACTTGGGTCCTCTGGCAAAGACACAGGCATAAACTTGCTATGTGGTCTACATGTGCCTTTTAAGGATCAATATACTTTGTATTTCTAAACCTATCTCATCCACCTCCCCTTGGCTCAAGTAAGAGGAAGTATAAATAATATGATCATGTCCTTTTATTGTATGATGAAGATGCACAACAGCCCTTTAGCTGTCAGTCTCTACATGCAGTAGGAAAGCAGGTTTACAGCAGTATCTGTCTTAACCAAAATTTTCTCTCACTTAAAAACAGTTTTCAAGAACCCTCATCCACATACAGCTAACCTTTAGAAAATAAAAAATGAGATGTTTTCTTGCCGTTATAATTAGTATTTCAAGTCCAAAAAGTTTCCAACCTTGAATCTGGTTCACTCTACATATTGTAGATGTATCACTTTTATACTGAGAGTTGACACAGAAAAGGAGGTGAATAAAATACTCCACTGACACCTTTTGTTGTCATATTATTCCTCCTGAACAGTTTGGATACATACGCTTAATTCACCATGACATTAAAAATCTGTGGCTGAAACAAAAGGAAGTAAAGATACACTGATCATATTGAATGTGAACACTTCTTTCCTCCATTCCATGTTAACTTTACTTTCCACTACTAAAACCAATTTAGAATTATATTTTTATTCTTTGGGCACTCAATCCTCAAGTATCATTCTTCTTTCCTTTTGTT
>NC_089912.1:22251772-22321772 GCF_040182565.1 Anser cygnoides
CAGCTTTTAAAGAGCTATTAAAGCAACACTTCAGAAGCAACCATTGCAGTATTAATTTCCCCATTTCTTCTCATTCAAAAAAAACCTAAGTTTCAAAGCAAAGCCATTTTTGTCATGATCAGAAGTGATCCAGAGGTGTAGGCATGGCATCAGGAAAGACAAGACACAGATGAAATTCAGCTTGGCAAGAGGTACAAAGGATAACAAGAAGGGATTCTAGAGGTACATTGGCCAGAAAAGAAAGGCCAAGGAGAGTGTTCCTCCTCTGATAAATGAGAAGGGAGAACTAGTAATGACAGACATGGAGAAGGTACTAAACTACTTTGTCAGTCAGGCTTCCCATGTCTCTTGGGTCCCTGAACCTGTAGCTGAGGGGTTGGGGAGCAAAATCCCTCCCACTGTAAGCAAAGAGCAGGTTCAAGACCACCTGATAAAACTGAACAGCTACAGATTTATGGGGCTTGATGACATGCACCCCAGGGTCCTGAGGGAACTGGCTGATGGAGTTGCCAAGCCTCTCTCCATCACATCTGAAAAGTCACACCAGTCAGTTGAAGTCCCTGGTGACTGGAAAAAGGCAAAAGTCATTCCCATTTTTAAAAAGGTGTAGAAAGTAAGACCTGTGGAATTACAGAACAGTAAGCCTCACCTCTGTGCCTGGGAAGATCATGGAACAGATCTTCCTAGAGGCAATGTTAAGGCACAAAGAGGTGGTCCAAGACAAGAGTTGGACCTGATGATCCTTGTTGTTTCCTTCCAGCTCAGGATATTTTATGATTCTATGATTCTATGATTCTGTGATCTGTTTCAGTAATGGTGAATACAAATTTCTTTGACAAAGTCTATTTTTGTTGGGTTAGATTCCTGAAAACTGATCAGAAAGACTTCTCTGACAAGAGCACACACATTCAAACAATTTGCTGTCTTACAGCTGCTGACACCATTGCGATGGTGTGTGTTAATAGTATAACTTAAACATTTGAAGTTTAAGATAATAATAATGCAAAAGCATTATAGAAAGCTTACATAATTTAAAAGCAAAATGCATAATAGCAGCACTGCATATATGATGAAATCATAGAGCCTGTCAAGCCTGCTGTTTTTAGTCTTTCACATAATTTTTACATACTTTTTACTTTGAGGAATTGATCTATTTTACATGTTTTTTACTTTCTATTCTTTACAAAATATACTGTAATACTTGTCAAGTGTTATATGTTTTCAACCGTCCAAAAGGAAGAAAAGAAAGGTTAATTCTACTTTAAAAGTATAGTTAATTATTTGATCAAAGGCCTGGTTTCACTAGGGACTAGATTTTTCTGCCAAGGGTCCCTGAGCCAGCCATGAACATTTCATGTACACATGAATAATTTTATAATTAATTCTGAGAAACTAGATCAAATTCTATGTTTGCAATGACATTTGAGACAGCCTGACTGGCAGGATTTCTGTAACTAACACTGAATGTCCTAAACATTACAAAAATTTCTGGAGTTCTATTTGAGTAACAGAGCAGAAAGTTTCACAGAAGAGGTCACCTTTAAGTTATTGTGATTGAAGTATGCAAAGTGTGAAGGACTTGTGCAGACCTAAATGAAGTATGTTTTAGAGAGTTTCTGTGGTATTTACATTTCTGTAACTTAGAAAATGAGACTAATAAGACAAAATATGTTGTTATATCATCAGATGCCAGACTTCGTACTTTATCATCATTATATCTATGTGGTATCGAACTGGTAATACTGATAAGAAATACCACAAGTTATCAGGAGCTTTGTGACAACTGATGACAAGATCCTGTCTTTGAGGACATTAGCACTATGGGGAAGTCACAGCCATGGAACTTATGACTCTATTAAAAATATCCCCAAGTAGAAGAACACTCTTTTATTCTCCAGGAGTGAATTTCACTTCTCTGTGAAAGAAACTCACTCAAGACCCTCACATATTTCAGGTCGCAATTAGATCCTTGGAGGAGAAGGCAGAAACAGTGGTAAAAGGTGTCAAAAAGATGTTACAGAAGCACTAAACAGAGAAGGATTTCATTCCTTTTGAATATTACTGCTGGAGAGTGATGAATTTGATGTAACCAAGCATGTTTTTCTCTGAGGAACTTTTAAAGTTAGGCTCACACAAATGAATTCACATGAGCATGCACTTGATTGTACTCATGACTGTCAACAAAAGCCAAAACATCACACAGCTACTGCTGCAAGCCTGAACTAAAACCACAAACAGTAAATATTCCATATGACATAGCACAATAAATGCAAAAACTGTCAGAGACATCGTCTTCCTCTTGATCCACACTAGCCCCTGGGAACTCCAAAATAATTTAAATAATATATCCATAAGAAGGAAAGAGAACTTCATACTTCATACAAACATGAGAACTTCATACATCAAATACTGTATCCAAATCAATGTATGAGGGACTACAACATTGCTGTAATCTAATATAATCAGAAATGTGATCTTCTTTTTTCTTCTGTTGAAGAATCTTGTAGGGGAAAAAAGAAAGAAAGAAAGAAAGAAGGAAAGAAGGAAAGAAGGAAAGAAGGAAAGAAGGAAGGAAGGAAGGAAGGAAGGAAGGAAGGAAGGAAGGAAGGAAGGAAGGAAGGAAGGAAGGAAGGAAGGAAGGAAGGAAGGAAGGAAGGAAGGAAGGAAGGAAGGAAAGAAAGAAAGAAAAAAGAAAGAAAGAAAGAAAGAAAGAAAGAAAGAAAGAAAGAAAGAAAGAAAGAAAGAAAGAAAGAAAGAAAGAAAGAAAGAAAGAAAGAAAGAAAGAAAGAAAAAAAAGAAAAAAGAAAGAAAGAAAAAGAAAGAAAGAAAGAAAGAAAGAAAGAAAGAAAGAAAGAAAGAAAGAAAGAAAGAAAGAAAGAAAGAAAGAAAGAAAGAAGAAAAAAAAGAAAGAAAGAAAAAGAAAGAAAGAAAGAAAGAAAGAAAGAAAGAAAGAAAGAAAGAAAGAGAGAGAAAGAAAGAAAGAGAAAGAAAGAAAGAAAGAAAGAAAGAAAGAAAGAAAGAAAGAAAGAAAGAAAGAAAGAAAAAAGAAAGAAAGAAAGAAAGAAAGAAAAGAAAGAAAGAAAGAGAGAAAGAAAGAAAAAGAAAAAGAAAGAAAGAAAGGAAGAAAGAAAGAAAACTCATTGCTGAGAAAGCAGTAGTGAAGAACAAGGCACTCTCTGTGACATTTCATTTCTTAGCAGCTTGAGAGATTAATGCTCTCTTCTTCAGCTTATGCATTACTATTCCTAGCCATCCAGAAATGAAAAAATCGTGTACTCAACTCATTCTTTACTGCATAAATGTTATACAAAGAGAACGGAAATTTGCATTTAGGTCTTCTTTTCTGTTAAAATATTGCAGACTTGATAATGTCAGGGTAATAAATACTTTAATGCATTTGCACTTTTATACTCAGGATCTTTGAAGCAGCTTAATATATTCTAATTATAAAGTGGGAAATGAAAAAGTTATATTAAATTATGTGGGGGCTACAGCAATTTGAAAAATCTTGTCATATCTATATTACATAGAAAATCTAATGATAGATGTTTCCTTGTCCAAAATCACTCAGGGCAGAACTGACCAACTTACCAGCAACTGACAACTAAGGAAAAACATAATGTTGTTAGTAATGTTTTAAGGTAACAGAAGATCAGAGATTGAGGCTATTACAAGGACATTTTTTTTGCAAAGAACTATTCAGACATACACAGCAAACACTGTTATGTTAGTATAGATAGCACATCCACACCTTGTTGAACAATGAGTTGTTGGATGGATAAGGCTGTTCAGTTATGTGTCCCCTTGAAATGGACAACTTTGTCCTGTCAGCAAAATAAGTGAAAGTTGAGCTTGACAGAGTAAGCTGTTATAGAGCTGAGATTGCCATTGATTAATTTGTTACTGGAATCAACAATGTAAAGCTGAATTTATTTTGGGTGTTGGGGTCAGGAAGATAAAGTGGTTCCATATTCAGTACTGTCAAGAGAGACACCTAAGTTCTTACAGGTCCATCTCTAGCAATCTTCTTTCCTTTTATAATAGTTTTTATAGTCACGTAAGAAATTCCTGGTGTAAGTTTTTCAGAAAACCAGTACTTTCATTGTATATGTTATGTTGTATCCAGACAAAGCAACTTCTCACTTTTGTACACTGGTACTTAGTTTCCACATAATAAACTATTCAGATGTTATACTGCCAGATGAAACAAGAAAATCAGTTTTAATTAGTTTCTAAAGTTGGGAGTGAAAAACTGATTGAAGACCTCCTAAGAATATAAGTTTTAACATTATTTCAGAAGAGAAGCCTTTAAAAAGACATTTCCTTAGGTATGAAAACTCCAGTCTTTCAGATACAGGTTTTATCACATCCATCTACATAAGAGATTTTCATCCAATATGAACTAAACTTTACTTGAATTAGAGGGCATCCATGGGAATCTTGGCCTCTGAGTTTGTTCAACAGGAACACTTTACAGACATGAGACTGGAAGGAAATAAGATACTAAAGTAAAAACTGAAGGCTAGGGGACTTCAAAAAGCCAATTCCACTTCAGATTACCACAGCTCTGTTAATAATATGAAAAGAGAGGGATCATCTTTCTCTCTCTGCTGACTTAAAACTCATCTTGCTGCAGAGACATTCAAAGATCTGTGGGAGGTTCCCTAACTTAAAGTAATTTTGTATCTTTGGCAATTAAAGATACCCTCCTTCACTTTTTTATAGAACTCCTCATCTTAATCTAAATCTTGAATTAGACAGAAAGAAAAGAAGTTGTACCAAAAGGAGAAGACTAGGAAAAATATCAGCTTTTATCCAGCCTAAATTCATTTCATTAGTGTTAGGATCTACCATAAAAATACATTAACTGGTTAGTGCCAGAACTCTGTTCCTCTCATACAATAATTTCTACCCTTGTAACAATGAAGAAGACAATTGGTGCTTACTGGACTGTGTTCTCCACATTCCTCACCAGAGATCATCTAACAAGTTGAACTTGACCAGTTCAGCCAACCAAATACCAAATGTGTACATTAACCTCAGGCTTCCTGACTCAGCAGCTATTTTAAACCTGAGTCTGTAGAATTATGTGTGAGTGCCTTCCTTCTGAATTATTCTCTTTAAGGGGGTATGCACTGGGAAGACATTGTATATATTCATGGTTCTAATAATTTTAAAATTACTTTTGATGTAAGTAATTTTCTAATATGTCATAAGTTTGGTCATTGCCCATTTGTTGTTAATTGGGATTAGCCCACCCACACTTTAACTCCTAGATATACTGTTTCTCATGACATGATAAAAATTAAATTTTAAGTTTAAATTTTCAAAAACCTGATATCTAACATTGTATTTCATAATGATTTTTCACACTCAGGATGTATGAGTTCTGTGAGCTACTGTGCCATGCAATGGAGCAATACTGAAGAAAACAGTTGTCAAACTTTTCAATTAGTTGTGTGAAAACATTGAAGGACTCTGACTAGAAGAGAGGCTTTTATTTTGTACTTCTGTATTAGTATTCTTTTTTTTTTTCTTTGCAAGAAATGTCTGAGAAGCTTGTGACAATTTCATTGATGTTTCATAACTATGAAGAGAAACAAAACAACTCCACAAATTAAGAGCACTTCTCACTTTTTAACTATGGATGGATCAGAAAGAAATAGGATGAAAGTAGGAAGGAGAAAGGAGACATAAGATGTACAAAAATAAGCACATTTTATTTCTCTTGACACATTACTGCCAAGGAAAAAATGTACTTCCTTTTGGAACACAATTTTCCAATTTTCTTTGGGAAAGCAGTGAATCTCCTAGGAACTTCAACGGCACTTCCTGACAAGATTCCCCATGATTTTTCTAAACATCTGGCCTCTGTGGTATGCAATTATATTGCTCTTTTCTTTTCATGCTGAACTCCAAGTTCAGCTGCCTTCTGACACGAGCAGCAGGAGAGAGCAAGCAACTCAGTACTGTGTGAAAAGAAAATCATGAGGCTGGAAGTTGAATGTAGAGTCTTTACTGGGGCAAATGGAAACACTCGGTGGCTCAGCATACTACCTAGATGAAAAATGGTATACAGAAACTGAATAGTGCTGTTTATCTGTCAATCTTTGAATGTATGGGGGCAAAATGCCCTCATTTTTTTTTTTTTTTCTTGCATCTTCTTGTGAAATTAAGCTTACACAGTAATATGCACTGTGAAACAATGACAGGAGACAGAAGCTATGGAGTAAGGCTATATATATAAGTATATATAAGTATAAGGCTAACTGAAGACAGGTTGCTCAACTGATAGCATTTACATCTAAAGAATGGTGATGGGGAGGAACAATGCACTTTCTTTGGCCCAAAAATATATGGCAAAGGCCTCATTCTGTCAGAGACATGCACTTGTTAGGTGTTCTTTGTGAATAGGAGATTAACACATATAACACCAGTAAGCAGTCTTCTTTACAGCAGCTACCTCCTTAAGATAAACAACACCCATAGTGTTTTAATCTTCTTCTGTGGATGGGGAACAGGAAACATGGACCATTATTATGACTCACAGCAGAAGGAATGATGCATTTGATATGCATAACATCAGGTGCACGGAAAGGGCACATAATTTTAATACTGCCCCAAGGGTGAAAATTGGACAACTAGTGTCATCATTAATCTTACAGCACTGTCTAAAACAGTACAGTCATTTAGTCCAACAAAGACCTTCTTAAGAGCCAGAATAGATATTTGATTTTGATCCAGTGACAAATGTCTTTTGATGGCTTTCTGGCAGGCCAGTAACTTGCTGGAATAACTATCTGCAGGGGAGCTGAACACAGGAGTCATTACAGAGGTCTCCAAGTTTCAGATCCTTTCTGATAAGGCCAGTAATTTTTTTATAAAACACATCTGCAAAGAACATTCTTTGGGGCCTACTGTGAGTCTGGTCACACCAATATTTATTCATACTCCTGCAATACCATTATAAATAAAACTGTAGTTTTATTTTGTACATAATTCAATCAGTGTTTAAAAATCAGTCTTATGCTAAGTTTTCAATTCATTGTGCTGTTTGTGTAGCATTTAGAAACCAGATATCAAGTAGGCACTAAAATCTCTCCAGCTTTTGAATAATGAAAATTATATTAAAGAAAGCATAACATTTTCTTCAGTAAATCATCCTTTGAACATTAGGAATCTGTTTGCAGGAGTTAATTAGTTTATGCACATATCAGTGCAAATGTTTCAGCCTTTAATCTTTCAAAAATATGTGGAAAGTTTTTTTTTTTTTCCTCCATGCAGAATTTTTTATGTAATTCATAACCACAGACCCAATACTGCCATACATTACAACTCTTTGTTTTCTCCCATTGAAATGTGTATTACTTCCAGGAAAAATAAATAAATAAATAAATGTAAACAAAGAGATAGAATAAGATCAAAACAGAATTTTTGCAAATATTTCAGACAGTTTCATAAAAGTTCTGTAAACTACAGATCTGTGGAATTGTCAGCTCAGAATATGGCCATAAACTGCATACATTTTATTTCCCTCAGACTCCACAGTTTGATTAGGAATAAGCAGTTACTGTGGTAACCCTTGTGTGACATGGAGACTGAGAAAACTTTTTTTAAGACACAGATGCTACACATAAAGTACGTGGTTTGTGGATTTGCACACTGCCCTATTCATGAACAGTGAGAATGACACCATCTTACCCTCAGTAAGCTATGTCTTGAAAACCATACTTCTGGAAAAGATCATTATTTATGTTACATATGAATAGTTACAGTTTGTGTGTTTAAATGTGAATACCTCCTTTTGGTTGTGCACCCACTGGAACGCACAACATATCCTTACCTCCTTCAATGCTCTGGGAGGGTAATGTTGGACTTAATGACTGGCAATGTGGGATAGGCTTATGAACATCACAAATGGGACTTTTATTCATTTTCCATAATGAATGGAGAGTGCATAAAGCCACTGCACATGCACATGTGAATCCACAGAAGTTCAGAAATGGAGTGGTATAACTGGAAACAGATGATTAGGTGCTTATGAACACCAAAACTTAGTAGTTTTTTGTTTGTTTTTAGATGCCTTTTTGAATTTGGAGAAAAAAAAAACAACACTTGTCTGAATACACATTCGAGTCCTTTTTAAAGTTGTGCATGCACTTGGGTGGTTCTGTGAATAAACATATGCATCTAACTTTAATATTGGATCCATTTGTATTGAGCTGAGCTTACAATTCACAAGAATGGGATTCCTTATAAGAGAAGACATTTGTTAGCCATGTATATGGTCCTAATTATCAGTCAGCTGTTGATATTTTGTTGTATTCCTCAACCACCATTTATTTTTCCAATTTATGTCCACATAGTCCTTAACTGTATCTTTGCATTCTTTGGAAAGCAGTTAACTATTCCATGGTATTTCTCACTTTGTGTGGATCCCAGTGACTATTCTCTAGAAAGCTTTTCAAATCTCATAGGGACTTCCTCCCTTAGAGTCTTGCAGGAGGCATGTGCTATTCTACACTATTTCATTCAAGAAGAAGGACAGAAAATGCAGCTATATACTTCCCAGCATGGGGACAGGATGAACAAATAAAGCTGCAGAGTCATTAGATTGGGAACCAGTCATCCAGAGGCTTGAAACAAATTCCTTGTGAGGGACCCACCACTACTCTCCAGGGCCTGTCTGACAACAGATCCAACTCACTAGAGATCATATCATCCTATGAAACTCCAGAAATGAAACACTTTTCAAAATGCAAACAGACATGACAGTACAACGGTTTGTTGTGAATACGCAGTGTGGTACACATGGAAATAATCAACAGAGAGTTATTTAAAGGGTACATTCCTTGGGTTGGGACCATCTGTTTTGTTTAACATTGGAAGAGGATTTAGTGCTGTGAAAAATGAGAGGATTCCTTGATCCACCAGAAGAGTGTTGTTCATAGGGGCTTCCTAACACAATAACAAATAACAATGATATAACTGTGAAAAGTATTCTGCTACTTATTTTTTTTTTTTAATAAACAAACCACTTGTAATTACCTTAAACCTGGAAATTACACAACACAATAGGGAGATAATGCATTCCCCTCACCCTCTTATTACTTCAGGAGGTGCCACATACTGATCTCAATTATTTATGCTACTTTAAAAATTTTTAATATTTTTCCAAGAAACAAACCATATTAGAATTTAATACTTAGACAAGTTTACTGACAATGTATAGAAAAATAGGATATTCTCTTTAATTTCTCTGAATAGAATCCTGGAAGAGGATCCCTTCTAAATCAGACAGAAGAGCTTCCATCTGGAATCTGAGGCAAAGAATACTGGCGACAGAGAAAGAGAGCAAAGGAAAAAAGAGGACAAATGAGCGCAAGCATGCCTTTCTGATTTGCTGTGTTGTTTGCTCAGCAAAACAGTGCAGATTATCAGATAAACTATTGTAAACCATTGCCATTTTTCTAATGTAAACGAAACCACTTAGAGTGGGATGCCTACATATTTTCAAAAATACGTCATGCTAAATAATTATTCTACAGAGCTGTTTGCACAAGAAAGCAAATACTCTTCTACTACCGTTCTTCAAGACATAAGAAGAGCCCAGCTGAATATGATTTAGGGAGGGCGTACATGTAAGAGAAAAATGGTTCAGTAATGAGTAATAGGAGGAGAAGGAGGTGTGAAAGACTTCTAATGTTACAGTGCTGGCTAGCTTTGATAAATTGCCACAGTGAACAGGCAAGAGTAAATATCAGAATTAAGAGTTTGCTCTTTCTCCAGGGGCTATGCTAATGACCCCACCCCAGCTCCTGCTGGAACCAAACCTCAAAGCTATTAACTTGTCCAGTTGACTGAAAAATCCTGCCCCAAAGAATATTTGAATTTTTCATAACGTCTACAAGACACCTAAAAAAGCTCAAACAGCCAACCCTTTATTCTAACATTCATGGAAAGCTTCTATTTAAGGGGTTGTGTGACTGATGCAGTGTATTGGACCCTCAGGGGAAAAATATCAAGACTAAATATGGATTCATCAGTTCTAAAATGCAGCCACATTTCCAGGAAAACATATACATCATACTTTACTAAAAATTACCTATTTCCCACGTTTTTCATGTACAAGCAATAGATGGTAGGCTTAACAGATGTGAGGATTAATATTAGTCATGGGAATGTGCAAACTAAATACTTCTTCTTAAAAAACTACCCTTTAAATCCTATTAGTTCAATCTGACACTGAATGCACCCTGATTGAGAAATGATTTACACCGCACAGATTGTTTGTCCAGATTTAGAGTTCTTTTTTGAAATGAAAAACGTGAAGATGAATTTAATACTTCTCAAATGAATAGGAATGGGACTTGAAATCTTCCTTTGACAGATATAACTGCATTTTGTTTTAGTGTTAATAAATTCACTTTTGTAAATTGTTTTTTGTTCCACGATTCATTCCCAGTTACTGCCCATCAGTCTCTCTGTAAAACTACCTCCTCCATAGGAAAAAAAAAAAAGCAACAAGAAACAAAAACTAAAAAAAAAAAGCAAAACAACATAACCAGCTAGAGAACAAATATATGGGATTAGTACATTATGAAGAATAAAGAGCTGCTTTCAGCTCTCTGTCATGGATGGTATTTATCACATTTCTCTCTACCCTGCTCCTAACAACGCTGAAGCGATAAAGCAGACCGGGTGCATTTTTCCTGTATGGTGTGTTTTACAACAACAATAATAGTAAGAAGACTGCTAGATGATGCATGCGTTTTTCGTCTTCCCAGTTTTTATTTTTCTTAGAAAGAAAGGAAAAAAAATACTTCTGCAAAAAGTGGGTTTAGACTTTTGTGTCTGTTATGCTAATATATTCATAGAAAAAGCTGCTGCTAAGGGCGGTTCTCCAATTAAGACAAATGAGGCACATTGAATTTCTCCCTCAGGGCACAGCAGGGGTGCTGGCAAAATCTACTTTATTCTTTTCTGTCAGGGCTGAACTGGAAACAAAAGCATGAAAATTCAACACATCCACTTACAGAATAATAAAGGCTGTTGTTTAAAGCGTGAAGAGTTTTGGCACCCTTCTGGGGCCTTATGCAAATCATTCTTCCTCTCAACTGCTACCAAACCATCGGTCTTGGAAATTAAAGATGTACTTGGTCGGTTAACAGCTGAAAAGAGAAGAGCAGCCTGAAAGTCAATTAGATTTGTATTAAGCAAATAAATCAGGTCTGACTGATATTGGCTAAACTAAAATGCATTATTATGGTCTGACAGTAATTCTAATTTGATTGACAAATGTATGTAGTGTATTATTAAGCTAAATGAAAGATGAGAATAATCCTATTATTTTTTTAGAACTGCTTTCAAGCAAATAGCCTTCCCCTCCCCCAAAACGCAATAAAGACCACCAATGTTGTATTATTATCTACAGTACGGTTAAAAAAACAAGGACTGTATTTTATGAGATTAAAATGTTTAAGACAAAATATAACCTTTAGAAAATGACGTTTTGTACAGATTCTTTTTTTTTGTGCTTTCCTAAATACAGAAATGAATGAGATTAAGGTAATTTTTTTTCATCATTTTAGCTTTTGTTCTTTCTGCTTCCTCCATACAGAAAATGTAAACTTGAAAATGATAATGGTGCATATCAAGCACTAGTAGAAAAGCTAGCACTGAGCTTGGAGTAGTTCTGTTGCTAGCCATAGCACCAACTGTCACAATAGCAGCATATTTTAGGGAAAATAAAATAAATAAATAATAATAATAATAATAATAAAAGCTTAGCACATATGAAATTAATAAGCAACATATATTTAAATATATTTTTTCTATCTTTGGATCAAACAAGTCGAGTAGCATCACCACCAGTAGTACCGGTGTGATTAAGAAAAATGTCCAAACTTGGCCATATAGGATGGCATATGCAAGAGTACGTGAACATAATTTAGACAGACAACTGTTTACGCATATGTAAAACAGGATTTGTAAGTCAATGACTGCAGACGGCTCACTGCCTGTGCTTGTGTACTAACACCCAGGCTGTACCTTCCAGACAAGCATTTCCTTTCAGAGGTGAGGCACGTGCAAGGATTCTTATGCATTTGTGGAGTTCTGACAATCATCCCTTCTACCTCGTGAAAATAAATGATTAATGGTCTACACCATTTGTTTTTATTGTGGAAGTGAAAGATGCCACACTGCACTAATACGGTCAGGAGCCAGGATCTGCCTGTCAAAATACAGCACAAAACCCAGACAGATCAGTGTTAACTTTAAGATAATACACTCAGAAAGTATTGTGGTAGCCAATAAAGTGGTAAGGGAAGGGTTTATGGTGTAACTGGCACACTGATAAGTGCACAGTTTTAGTCACTGCTTTTTGGAATTAGGTTTTATATATTTGAAGGATATCACGAGATTTTAATAAGGAAAACATGTCAAGCTTTGCCTCAAGCTTTTCTGCATTCATAGTTTTATGGAATCCTGTTTTTTAGAGATAACATATGGAAAACAGAAGATGAGTGTGATTGAGTAAATGTGGCAGTACGGAGGGAAGTGGAAAAGAATTTTGTAAATGGTTTTTAAACTCCAAATTCAAGGCTAGAGCTGGCAGAATACTACAAGAAAGTATTCATAAACATGTGCTGGAATAAATATAATATATCCATTTTGATGGCATTCACAGCTGTTTTTATTTGTTTTCCATAAACATTTGTACAAGTGTTTATTTTTTATTTTATTTATTTATTTATTTATTTATTTTTAAGAATGTTAATTGAAAGCAAAGGGCTGGGCAATAGCCATGCAAATTGTTGAAGGTTTTTTTTTTTTCCCTTAAAAGGCAACTTTCTATAGAAAAAAAAATGTGTAAAAGATGGCTGTTTATTAAAAAAAAAAAAAAAGAATATTTGTTCTGCTTCTGTCTTTGCTTGAAATCCTTATACCCTACCTTTTTTATTTGATATGCTTTATTATGAGGTATCGTTATTGAGGAATAAAATGGTTTACAATTAAAAAAAGATAAACTTTATTTTTTTTTTTCCCACTTTCAAAAAGACTTCTTTTCCGTTTGTCCCAGGACTTTAGAACCACTGAGTCATGGGATAACTCCTGTGAGGAGGGAGCTGGGGAGGTTCCTGGTGCCTGGAGCTGCTGCCAGCAGGCCAGCCCTGGGGTCAGACCAGGCCGCTCAGGCAGGCAGGGTGCCTGCACAGCCCAGGGCAGTCCATGTCCTCACTCACCTCTGCTCCCACAGAGACGTTTCCTGGTGCCAGGCCCTTGTCCTCCCACCGTGCCCCAAAGAGAGTAGCCCAGCTCTGGCTCCCTGGCAAGGGCACAGGGGTGCTGCTGGGTGCTCCCAGCCCTGCCCCTTCTCCAGCCACAGCCAGGCCTTGTCCCCCTGCCTCCTCGCGCAGGCCTACTACTCCAGCCACAACCACTTTGGTGACCCACTGCATGAACCTCCACTGAGCTAGCAGATCCTCCTGGTCATTATTATGCTAATTATTTCTGGAAGTGGTAGCTTTCCAGAAAGATGTTAGTTACTACTTTAACAAATGTCATATTTTCTCTGGATCTGCCCAAGTGTAATGTTACATTAATAAACAACGTCACATCACTGCATGCCCTTTGGATAGCTTTATAAAAAAGCATATATACACATTAGGATTCTAGAAATAACTGTCTTCAAGTACCATTGCCAGTTTTTATAAGGGAGGAAACACTGACAGTTAACACTGAGGGCACAAAATAGACAGTCTATGCCCCAAACAGTTCCACTAAATTTATACTTGCTTTTGGGAAAATCAACATTAATTCCTTTGTGATCAATGCTGTTCTTGAGAACTCAGATTCCTTGACATCCAGCAGTCTACAAGCTGGTAGACAAGTAAGGGGAACTTCTGTTCTCTCCTGAGTATCAGGTTCTGCTCAAGTGATGTGGGGTTGCACACAGTGCACCATTGAGCAGCCACATGCCAGGTAACACTCACAGGCTGCTTAGTGCAGCCATAGGAGTCCACTATTTCTCCCCAGCATCATACTTCAAAAACACTTCACACAGTATTTATTAAAAATGTTGGACTCTCACAGTTATAGAAATATGGAAGAAAATGTTTCCTCATTATTTCTTTCTGTTGTGACTGATTCTCTCCTGAGGAAGGAAGAAGTCAGCCATTTGAAACAAATGTTTAACCTGTAATAAATACAAGAGCAAAAAATTTAATCTTATGGTAGTATTGCTCAAAAACCAAACCAAACCAAAACAACAACAACAAAAACACACCCTACAACCAATCAAAAAAAAAAAAAAACACAAAACCAAAAGCAAACAAACAAAAAACCAACAAGAAGATTTGTATACTTCTACGTTTAATTAAAAAATTACTACCTTTCAGATTATTATTAGCCAACTTCTTTAAAATTTAAATCTTGGATAACATATTGAGTCACTATGCATAATGTAATAATTTCTGGGAAATCACAGAATCATAGAAGTGTTGAGGTTAGAAGAGATGTTTGGATATCACCCAGTCCAAATCCCTGCTGAAAACAGGGTCAGCTAGCACAGATTCCTTAGGGTTGTCTCCAGTTGGGTTTTCAATGTTGGAAAAGACCTCTAAAATCACCTAGTCCAACCATCCCCTTACTGCCAATGTCAACCACTAAACCATGTCCCTAGGCACCATGTCCAACCCTTCCTTAAACACCCCCAGGGACAGTGACACCACAACCTCCCTGGGTAACCCAATGCCTGCCTACTCTTTCTGAGAAGAAACATCTCGTAATTTCCAACCTGAACCTCCCCTGGTGCAACTTGAGGCCATTCCATCTAGTCCTCCCACTAGTTATCTACAAGAAGAGGCTGACACCCAGCTCCCCACACTTTCCTTTCAGGTAGCTGTAGAGAGCGATAAAGTCTCCCCTGGGCCTCCTCTTCCCCAGACTAAACAGCCCCAGTTCCCTCAGCCACTCCTCATAGGACTTGTGTTCCAGGCCCTTCATCAGCTTTGTAGCCCTTTTCTGGACACACTCCAGTGCCTCGATGTCCTTCTTGTAGTGAGGGGCCCAAAACTGAACACAGTACTCAAGGTGCGGCCTCACCAGAGCAGGGTACAGGGGGACGATCACCTCCCTGGTCCTGCTGGCTACACTATTCCTGACACAAGCCAGGATGCCGTTGGCCTTCTTGGCCACCTGGGCACACTGCCAGCTCATGTTCAGGCAAACATCAACCAGCACCCCCAGATCCTTTTCCTCTGCACAGCTTTCCAGACACTCTGCCCCAAGCCTGTAGCTTTACACGTGGTTGTTGTGACCAAAGTGCAAGACCCAGCACTTAGCCATGTTGAACCTCAACCCATTGGCCTCTGCCAATTGACCCATCCTATCCAGGTCCCTCTGCAGGGCCGTCCTAACATCTGGCAGATCAACACTTCCCCCCAACTTGGTGTTATCTGCAGACTTATTGAGGGTGCACTCAATTCCCTCATCCAAATCATCATTTAAGATATTAAAGAGGAAGGGCCCCAACACTGACCCCTGGTGAACACCACTGGTGGCTTTTGCATTGGGAACCCAGAGCTAGACCCAGTACTCCAAATGTGCCCCACGATGCGGAGTAGGGGAGAAGGATTACCTCCCTCCACCAACTTGTAATGCTCTTAATGAAGTCTGAGAGGTATCACTATCTGCAGATTTTCATCTGAGTAAACTGGAGACATACCCAAGCATTGATGGGCCACAAAGATCTTTGATACTCACCTCTTAAGTGCAGTACAGTAAAGCTTGCTTTGCACAAACTCACAAACAGTCAATTTTAATAGAAAGAATAAAAGAAAAGAAAGCTTCAACAGTCTCAAGGGAATCCACATTGATCATTATGTCAGTGATGCATGTGTATTTCTCAGTGAATGACTGCCTTTTCCAGACATTGCCTGTTATCCAGGGTTGAAAAGAGATGGAGGGGACTACATGGCAGAAATTACTACTTGCACCTGTTCTCACTTGCAACCAGAGCTCTCTTTGGGAGATGAAGAAGTTTTCACAATAGGTCATATTTGCTTGCTGTACTGCCACTTTGATCACTGACATAGGAAAGGGCATCAAAGAGGTCTCTTCACTCTGTCTACTCATCTGGATGTGCAGACACTTCACCAGCCTTCGAACCTCTCTAGGATTGAGACTGGAGACTTCTCAGGCTTTTAATCTTCCTCTCTAAAAGGAAAGGAAATGTACCCTGGTCTCCATTTCAACTTAAAAAGATTCTTAAAAATATTAATGATGAAAGACCCAAATTGATTAAATGATAGAGAGTTGGTTTTGCTCTCCTATCCACAACAACCATCTCCTCTCATAAACAGCAAAAAGTCATTCTCAAACACTTCCAGTACACATTTGCCAGAATCAGTATTGAGAGTTATGCTGTTCTTTAAATACATCCCACTGAACTTCTGCTATAGAGCTAGGCTGTACAGGTATCATTTATGCTTTAGAAGATCATACCAGATATATATGCTACTCACTTAGACACCACTAAGTATAAGTCAATTTAAGCTATATTTAATAGTATCCCATAATAACAACACTTTGTTGAACATAAAGCAAAAATGAAGAGAAAATTAATCTCATTTGGGGCTTTTTGGCGCTCATAGTTTTATTACAACAGGATGTAATAAATACAACACAGCTCCAAAAGATATTGGAAGATTTAGACAATTACTTTTTCTTCTTTTTTTTTTTTTTTTCCCCAGAAGCACCCCTTCTTTGCTTTCAGACTAGAATCCTGGTACTATTTTAATGAGATTTCTGTTTGGGAGTTTTAAAACAAATGAGAACAGTTCATTTAGAAAAGCAGCAATTAATGTTGAGGGGATTATTTCTGCCTTTTGGGTTTTTAAGGTTTTGAAAGTTAATCTGAAAATTTGTTTTCTTAAGATAATATTCTTTGAAAAACAACATCTTATCCTTTTATTTTTAATAAGCTGAGGCTTGCAATTTGAGGTAACTAATACAATAATAGTATAAAACTCAGGATATTCAATACTGTTCTTATAACTATATAAATAATGTATGATTATATGATCACTTTTAAATGGCAATTCCCATCTTAGAGATGCCTATTAAAGCCACAGCAGAATTTTTCTCCCTTACACACATATATGAATAATATTTAATTTTCCTTCTAGAGCTTATTAAGAATCTTTTGCATGTGTAGGCATTTCCAATTAGTGACTTCCTATTAACATCATATAATTTAAAACAAGTAACTTGACATCCCTACTAAAATCTAATGGTGGAGATATAATGTGCTTTCATCACTTCTTTTCATTTTACATTACTTTCATTTTGATTGCCTTCATTGAACTGCACTTGACGGACATTTAAAGCACTTGCATTATCTTCCCATGACCACCCTTATCATCTAGTCCTCACAAAAAGTACCAAAACTTATTTGCTGAAATGACTGGATTTGTACTAATTTACGATTGCAAATCTTTTTTAAGAAACCAAAGAGACTCAGCATTGTTTTCCAGGAAGATAAATAGTATTTCAGCATGAGAGGTAACTCTTAAGGTTTAACGGAGGTGGAAATCCCAAGATGACATACAAAATAGTGATGAATAGGAAATATTTAGTGAGAAATGGAAAGCAAATATCATGATGCAGACATTTCAGTACTATAATATTGACAGAGCGTGACTGAATTCTTACAGTGATCCCATGACCAGTGTTAATGACTGACTGAGAAGTGTTTTTTTATATTAAAAATATTGTAGGACTTTCTAGAACTTAAAACAGTAAACTGGAAAAATAAACATTCAGGGTTTTGAAGCCCTTGCATTTTAGACTTTCAAAGAATTTTGTAAACACTTATGAACCAGATTTAAGAACACATGCAATAATATCAAGAAAAACATTCATTGGACTATCTGTACTGGAAAATAATCCAATCATGAAAGAAAATTGGTAGTAGTACAGAAGAAGAGATGTCCATGCTAACCGTGTCTCTCCCAGAGAGCCTTTGCAGCATCACAATATTCTTTTGTCTGCAATTAATACATCAGAGCTTTTGGCCATGTTGAATGCAAGTTGCCCCAAAGAGGGAGATCACAAATCTAGACCAATTACGGTCTCAGTTCAAAGGAAAGGTCTATCTTCTGTTGATGTCACAACACATCATCATAATTTATAAGGCCTGTCTGTAGCAGAATGGAGAAAATGAGGAGGGCTCTTTGCTTTGTACAAAGACACTTAGCTAACAAATCTGGGGAAAAAAAAAGAAAAAAAAAAGGAAAAGTTATTTGTATTTCTGATAAGGTTGCAAACCTCACATGACAGGCTGTTTCCTGCTCCCCTACCCCACTTTTTTTCACAGCAACTTAAATGACTACACACAGCGATATTGTAATTTAGGAAAGTTTTAACCACATGAAATTCAGAAAGTTAAACAAAATAAATAAGTAATAATAAAAAAGACAACTAACAACCTCCCCACCCCAAATACTCATGAAAGATATGAACAATTTATTTGTAGTTCATATTTTCTAGATATTAGATACATGCATTAGATACATTTTTTTATATATAAACATGTACGAGCAAGAGGCAGTTCCAATTTGAAAAAAGTATTTATTTTCTTTTTAAAAAGGAAAATGTCTGTTAATTAGAGATTGTGCAGACCACGTTATGTGACCTGCAAAATATAGCCCAAAGTTTACCTGAGTCACACCAAACCAGTTCCCTTAAATCACAGAGGACATCAGGTACTGTGAAACATAGTCTCTCCTCTTGTTCCGTGCCTTTCCAGAACACTAGTGTTCCTTTATTTGAGTCTCAAAGAAGGATACCTTTATATTAAATTGATGCAGTCTCAGTAGTGGGCAGGGGGCAGTGATTTCTCTACAAGCTTGCTAGCTTAATCAGGTGGAGCTTTTATCACTAGTTTGTACCAGCTTCAGGGCATCCTGGAGGTGACAGGTAAAGAAAAGGCTTCGAATGTATTGCCATTATGTATTCCTGTAACCTTTCAATTGTGTGGATGAGAAACCAAGGGGCCTGACGCTTATTTCATGTGGAAATGGGTCACTCAGCTAATAGTTTCTCCATAGAGATCACAGAGAGGCTTCTGCCATTCTTCTTTGAAACCAGAGGAGGCAAAGAAGCCAAGCAGGGACTGCATGTCTGTCTACACTGAGACAAATGGAGCTGGAAAATTTTGTCCCCTTTGTTACTTATGTGTCATAAACAAAACTCAGATTGTTTATACTGCAAAGTGTATATCACATGTTTAGTTCATTATCTATCTATGCAATAGTCAAAAAGGCCAATGCAAAATTATCTGAATCCAGTTCACTTTATTTTCTATTCATACCAAAATATCTGGGAAGGACCTTTACAATCACTTAATTTACTTCCAATGAAAAATAAAGCTTCTAGCAGCAGATTAACCATGTTTCAAAAGGTAATCTACTAATAATGTGGTGGTGGTGGGAGAGAAATAAAACAGTGCAGGATGGTTCACAGAAAATATGTATAATGGCTTAGATTTGTAGTGGCAGAACTAAAATAACAGTGACCAAAGATCTATAGACAGAATATTTATTCCCAATTACTGTTGTCTGGTAGATTCTAACTTAAATTACTTTTTGAGCATCACAAAATTAAGCATTTATGGAAAAAATATTAGTTTTCTTCCTCTACACTCAACCTTTTCCAGTGTGAAACTGGGCTATTTTGGAAAGAAAAAGAAGTAGTCATCTCTTACTATATTTTTTCAGCTGGACATTGTGCATGCTTGTGGAATGCATCTGCACAAATACCATACTTCTTTTACATTCAGGAAGTGATATTTCAGAACAAGCTCTTGTAAAACAATACTCCATTTTCTGTGGTTTGGGGGAAAGCCAACACAAAATTTAGATTTCTTCCTTTTTCATATACGAACTCTATAATAAACAAAACTAACTCCATAAAGTAGATTTACAATGCTGCCATTGTGTGGGGTTCAGCACAACTACAAAATATTACGTTGGCCAAAATTAATGCTGCTGAAAATATATGTTGCCAGCAGCTTGGATAATTACAAGGAAAGGCAGTTAGTAATGAATTCCTTTTACTCAGAATTCAAATCTGAGGACTGAATGTTGCCCATTATTGTAGTTCAAAGGCAACTATCTCTAGAATTGTTCTTTTAATGTTTGCTCGATGGTTTTAGTTGTTCTTTTCTTGTAGGCACACAATTGTTGTCTTGATCTTTGTGATAAAAAGAGCTACACTGGAGCTTTGTAGTGAATACAGTTGGCTTGGTAATGTGCCCATAGTCAGAATTCCAAAGTGGGAAGACAAAAGCCTAGAAAATATAAAGCTGAGAGCTGTTTGTTCAGGGCTGTGGGAATCTAACACAGACTTTTGAAACCAATGAGCTCTCTCCATTACATCCACATTCATAAAGTAACTATCCAATTCTACGCTCTTTTTTCTTTTCCCAAACCAGAGTTTTAACCACAATTTAAGTGAATGTGGCAACTTCTTTGTAGCTCCACTCCTACCAAAATTCCCAGCATGCTACAATTCTTTCTCTTCAAGTTAAAATTCCATTTAGTTTAGCTTGTTCAAAGTTATATTTATTTCTGTAAATAACTATGCATCAATTGAAAGAGTTTCACTTAAACAGACAAAAGAAAAAAACTGTTTTTAAAACCAAGAGGCAGTTTTCACAAGGTCACAAATTACATTCAAAAATATTTTATAAGGCTTTACAAAAATAAAATTAGAATGCATGTCTGTCATTTATATCTTAATTGAAAACATGGGATTCTAAGTTGTATGAGTAATCTGTTGCATCTGCAGATCTCAAAGGACTTTGTAAAATGTTTCATAAAAGCTGAGGCACAGAGATCGCGTTCCAAGTCAGAGACAGAATGAGGAACAAAACAGGGGGCTGGCAACAGCAGCTTCACCATATGTCTCACTATACTGCTATACTGCAGAACAGAAGCAAAGGAGCTAGCAGAAGAACTGAGAGGCAGGAAAAGTGAAGGAGGCTTGGCTACCTTCTCAGCAACTGGAGTAGCAGCTCATTGCTGGTGGCCTTCTTTAAGTGCAACAGCAGCTGAGGTGAATGACAGAATGACAGCTAGAACAAATGTGTGGCTGTTATTCCAGATGAACGATATTTGGCTGGGCCATTGTGGTAAGATTTACACCTAAGAGAACCTTCAGAAAATATGCAAGGAGCCAATACTGTGTAAGTCCACTGAACTGAGATACACTCAGAGTGGGTCAGCAAAACCAATAAAGCATTTGTCATTATTGTTTCAGAGGAGGAGGTGGCTGCCCTTCTCAAGATGCCCAGAAATTTGACAGAAAAACATGGTTCAGCTAAGGCAAGTGATTACCGGTTCCCAAAGCTGCAGGAAAAAGTGCTGTGGGGGGAGGGACCAAGCGTTTCCAGAAATATATGTTGCCCTGCAGTGCAGACATGAAATATATAGGTATCTTAAATTCTTTCTGCCTTTACTTCTTCCCCGAGTTGTAGGACAGGGTGGGGAAGGTTACCTCTAAGCTATATGGTATATGGCAAGGTCAGTATCAACTAGCACTTCGGTTCTTTTTTTTTTCCTTTTTTTTTTTTTTTTTGAAATCAAATATAAATCAATACATCAATCACAAATACAGTCGATTAAAAAGACACAGGTGCGATAGCAACTGTGACACCTTACTCCCCTGATAGATGACAAGATATTTTGCCTCATAACACAAAGCTATCAATAACTGTTGTCTCAGGCTTACAACAGCTTTCTGCTTGCAGAGGCACTTCTGTTTCAGAACAATTCCTGCCACACTGGTCTGTGCAGCTGCTGAGCTACTCAGTCACCTAAAACCTGTTTACACTTCTCTTCTTTTTGTACTTTGTCAGTGAGTGGGTAGGCATGTGCAACATCATATGCACAAACAGCAGTAAGCTGATCTCCTCCAAAAGGTGATCCATGCCCTTACATTTGCACTTTTTATACTGTTATCAGCCTGCATGTTAGGACCAGGGCATCAGCCCCCTGGACTCACTGCTGGCCGCATGGGTTGAATGATATGAGCTGCAGATTACCATTAGGAACATGTCATTAGCTATGACGGCTATATTTTACCATTCCTTCCCTCTCCCTAGGTGGAGAGTCTACCATCCTAATGATCTTGGAGCCTGAGCAAGGAGAGAAAGAGAAATCCATTCTCTCATTTCTGAACAGGTATGGGAGCTAGGGAACAGATGTCATACCTTTAAATGTCCTTTCCTCGGTTCTCCATTCACAGCTAACGAGGTGCATGTGGGTCAGAAAAAAAAATTGCCCTGTTGTGATAATTCTAAAAGAGCTGTCAGATTTTAGGTTCCAAAATAAAACTAACTCAGGACTGGGTTTAGCTGAATAAAAGAATAATCAGATAGAATATGTAATCCATACAACTTCCACATTTGGTTTAGTAAATGTGTCCTTGTCTTCTTTCCCTAAGACCAGATCTCTGGCCACAGGGATAACTGTCAGACTTTTAACAACATTTCTGCTGTTTTAATTCAGTGGGAGGTAATCCTAAAAAGGCTAATGCTCAAGAAGCTTTTCATGGTGAGATAAATCCTGATTGAGTTGAAGATAAAGGCTCCCACAGCTTTCAATGAAACTTGGTTTCACTGGTAACATATAAAATTCTCTCTTCTGTTGGGAATTTAATGGACACATAATCCCACTAAAGAATATGAGGAATAATCTTGTTACAGTGAATGATGTTGGGAGGAGATCATTGAATCTGACAGAATGTTTCTAAAGGTGCTCTTCCCTACCTGTGGTCTCTCTACACAGTAAAAGCTTTGAGTTATGTTCTTCAGCTGATAGAACAAGGAGAATGGCTGAATGGTGGCTTTTATTAATTTTGCATTTATCTACTCACCTGGTATCTCATATGGAAGTAATTGTGATTGAAAATATTATTTCACTGATAGTCAATGAGCTATATAAAAATAAAAGTCAACTAATAACAAATAACTTTTTGGTTCAAATATCTTGAACTTCTTTTAAGGATGACCTGAAATCTTAGATGCACTTTATCCTACATTTATAACAGATAGTCTACAATAACTTAACTTCTATCATCCAGTCCTAGCCCAAGTGAACCATCTTGTTTTTTTTTTTTTGTTTGTTTGTTTTGGTTTGGTTTTGTCTCTCTCTCTTTTTTTTTTTTTCTTCTTTTCAGTTCAGAAAGCCTGGATTGGTGTCTACGTATTTTAAAAAATATATTGATTGGTACTCTCTGGCACTTTGCTTACTTAAACATCTTTAAATATGTGCCAAAATCTGATGGCTCCTACCCAGACAAGAATTCTATTTTCTTGCGATAAATTTCAAATACATTTTCATGTTCAGTGGTTTCTTTCTTGGCAATCTATCTAGTTTTCCCTCCCTAAGCTTTACAAAAGACAGGTAATTTTATTTCTCATTTGAACCTGTCTAATTTCATTTACAAATGGGGCAACATGCAAGTCTTATTAAACTTCTCTTGTACTGCTTCTTGTCTTTGATATTTGTAGGCAGTCCTGAAAATATCAGCTGTAAGAAGCTTCTAATCAAGCCTCCATTTCACATTTAACAAACTCTTGTGCCATTTCATGATCATTTTCTGTAACACATGTTCCTAAGATTTATGGTTTGTTTCCATCTCAACTTATTTCTGCCTGTAAACACTTTCGTGAAGCTGCTCACAACCATAAACAATTGCCACTCCTCTGCCACTATCCCATACAATAAAATAATCCTATTGCACTGTAGTCAATGTTCCAGAAGCAGTTGGAGTTAATTTGTCAAATAAGCAGATCCTAGCACATGTAACGTCAGAGTGACTCAGATGTGTTATAACTTGTTAGTTTCCAGCAATCTTAATGCTGGTACTTTGTAATGCTCTTGTTTAATTCCCCATAGTTTCTTCACAGGACTTACACCGTGTTATCATCCCCTGTACACAGATAATACCTTCAATATGTTCTATGAAAAATTCAGGACACATATGTGCCCATCACACTCTTGAAAACTGAAACTTTCTGTTTAGAATTTCTTGCATATCTTTTGCTTCCACTTAGGAACACATTTGATAACGTTATGGACTCATGGTTCATCGAGACCAGCCTGCTACTATTATAATTATTCCTCTCCCTTGATTTCTTCCACAAATTTCTCAATGACTCTGATCCATGCTGGGAGCCAACAGCAACTCTCAGCTTAAGATCATCAGCAAACTTGCTGAGGATGCATTGCACTCCGGCAACCAGATCATTGATAAAAATGTTGAGCAGGACCAGCCCTAGAATTGAGCCCTGAAGAACACTACTCCTGAACACCCATCAGTCCATTCACTATGACCTTTCAAGCTCTGCCATTCAGCCAGTTCATCACACCAGTACCAGCATACCATGTACCTGCTCATCTCACAGGTGGACACTTTGTCCAGAAGGATGCTGTCAGGGACAATAATAGTCATGACAGACAGGGTTATATCTATCTTATGGTAACAAATTTTAATACTGTATTTTGATAACACATATATGGTTGGACCAAATGATTTTGGAGGTCTTTTCCAACCTTAATGATTTTATAATATAATATTATTAATATACTATTTGTAAACAGAGAAAGATATTAGCTAATCCATAAGGAATTAACTTTAAAATCCCATGTTAAATTTACCTCTTCCTTCTACTTAGCTCTGTGTCTTCAGCTATTCTTTCCTCCAGAATTTGTTCTAAAGATATGAATATTCTTGAAATTATTTTGTCTTGATCATTCCCCTTGTGAAATACAAGTATTTAATTTTCATTTTGTGTCTTAACCTTCCCAACAGTTGGTTGATTCATTTAAAAAAAAAAAAACACTTACTAAATGACCTTCCTAGGTTTCCTAGGCTAGATTCAGGATGTAAAGATGCAGGGTGGAGAGTATTAGTCCATTTATTCTGAGTGATGTATAAGTCAAGAAGTGCTCCAGTCTGATGTCTGTGAGATTTTCTTCTATCCTATGAAGCAAAATATCTTGTTTACCTTGAATATCTTTTAGGAAATTGTTTCCTTTAAAAACTTAAAATCGTCATTTTTAATTAACACCACGTATGCATGTTTTGATTTTTCAAGATCAAATTGAAGAGTACGTTATTTACTGATATAATTTGGATCAGATAAATGTAGAATCTGGTTCTTAATTTTCAGTGTAAATTTGACTAATAAAATTATATTTTTTAGTTCACTGCCTAATTTATGGTATAGAGTTGTAAACATACATAGCAGCATAATATACAATGATTTTTCAAAAGTGAGATTTCCTGCTAAAACTGTTTTAGGTGGTTTTTGAAAGGGAAAGGTAACACTGGTGTACCACTCTTTACCTAAAACAAACCTAGAAATCTTACACTACCAAGAACCCTTCTGTTTCTGTAAAGACAAATGTCCAAAATAGAAAATCTGGTTCTGGTTCTTCTTTCTTTTTTCCCCACAGGATTTTGTCACTATTTGGAGGACTGGTCCCTGCGACAATGTCTTGTCCATACTCATCTGAGATTACTGAAAATGGTGAGGCCTGCACTGCTGCAGACTGAAGTCATCAGTCTTCTGGGATTCATCTCATAATACCTCATAGGTGTCAAATATTGCTTCGAAATCAGTTCAGGTAACTTTTTGTCAGGAATATCTTTAATGTTTTTTCCCCTTAAAGATCAATAGTAGTTCTCTTTCCCACTATTATGCCTGTGTTTGTGCTTTCACATCCCTGTGTAAACCATTTTATCCAAAGTGTCTAACAGCCAAACAGTGAACAAGGAATAGACAAAAAATATGTCATAGCAATTACACAGGAAGAGAAAGCAAAATGTAAAATAAAGACTTCCTTTACTAATCATTTTGTCAGTCCTAAAAGCATATATTTCCTGCAGAGTATCCTGGTCAAAGTCTGGTCTGTTTGGAAGAATGGTCAGTTTACTCTCAGTGAATATTTTGAACACAGATGTTGAACATTAATTGTCACACAATGTGACAAAGGAAAGTAAATTTTAGCATTTAAGTCAGCGTACATTTAAAAACAATAGACAAAGACAATACCACAAATCCAAATACAATAACTACAGCGTTTTCATGTATATGTTCATAAAAGCTTTTAAGACATCATGTTTAATTAATGGACCACTTTGAATGTTAACAACCAAGTTACTTGAAGGTGTTTATAGTATATAAGCATATAAAGGTTAAGAGACGTACACTGCATTTTCCAAGTAGGAAAATGTGAATTAATTCAAGCAGGAAGATTCTGGGATAACAGAATCAGTTGTTTCGCAGCTAAAAGAAAGTTCTGCCTTTAAAGAGAAAAATATAACTTTCTCTCTTTGTCCTGAGATGTTATGTTTCATGCCTCCAGAAAATACATGTATGCATGCTTATTAACATTTTCTAATTCAAAATTTTAATTGAATAGAAACTGCTCCTCTGACTGCACCTGTTTCTGTCAAATACACAGACACTGCTCTTTATAATGCCCTTCCTCCACCAGAGATCCCTGAGCTAATTCATGACACTTGACATTAATCACATGCACAGATCAACAAAGACTTTGCTTTCATATAAAAACTAATTTAGAACATATTTCTAAATTACTGCTTGTTATTGCAGTCAATTTAATTAGCTAGTTAATGACAATATCTGTTCATAATCCAAGCAGTCAAAAATACCAAGTTCAGTAATTAGACCATATAATTCCTTAACAACTCAATTTTATAATGGAAGAGTGCTATGCTTTAAGTCAATTTGCTTCTAATACTCTCCTATATTCAAAATTAGAAATCCCTTAGTGTACTATTTTGACATTCAAAACCTGAGAGAGAATATTTGGGTTAAAAAGCTCAGCCGCACTCTGTATTTCATATAAAATAGATGTAAGTTATGTTGCATTTTATATAATTTACCTGGGTGTATCCTATTTACCTAAATACTAGGCTAAATAATCTACCTTAAAACAATTGCAAAATTTAATCTTTGTCAGACAACAATAATGATAAAATAATTACAGACTACAGTAGCAAGTAATATTTGACCTTATTATCAACACAGACATTGAACATTATTTCAGTTAATGTGACAAAGGAAAGTATAGTAGAGCATTTAAGACTTTTTTATTTTTTTTAAAAAAAAAGAAACAACACAACAAGTCGAACAAAGACAGTACCACAAATCCAAACTGACACTTATAGTAACCCATGGCAATGAAAAAATCCTGTCAAAAAGGCATTAGAATAAGATAATTTCATTTCTCGCAGCTGCCTGCCTTTCAATTCTTTATCCCTGCTATCAGGTTTGAATAAATTTCATCTCTCACACTACAAGTAATGAGCAGGCAATGACTTATGAAGCAAAGAGACCAAGTTGAGGCAGAATTAGAATACAATTTTAATGAGACAGAGCTGAGAAAGTGGAAGTGTTACTCTTTTGACAGACTTGGCAAAATACCCAACATTATTTCAAATGCTCTTTCCTCTCTATAGAGAAAGTGCCTTTTTTTTTTTTTTTTAATTGGAATACTCAAGAGAATACTTTTAGGAGTATATTGTTAATGTGATTTAAGTCAAAAACTACTTATTAAAGAATCTATGAATTTGCGTTATAGAAGACCAAATAGGAATTAAAATACACTAGAAGTCACACTGGATGACAAACAGGAAGCTGATCTGCTCTGCTGGTGCCCTTCTAGAGAATCAGTCTCTTCAAAGCCTTTTTGTGGCCAACTGAATAAAAGTACATCATTCTTTATGTGTATACAGAACGAGTACTCATAATTGCACTCGCAAGGCTTAGAAAGTCTTTACCTAATCTGGATGTAACAAGCATTTATAGTTCTGATGACTTTGTATCTCCAGCAGCACTCCAACATCAGCAATTTCAAAAGAGAAGGAGGCCTCAAGAAATTGGGACTTTCTGCCTGGAAGAAAAAAACAAAAACAAACAAAAAAACCCTATATATATATATATAAAGAAAGAAAGGCAAGCTTACATGTAGATAAGCTACCAGAATTTCACTCCAAGGTCTAGCCACAAGATAAGATGCATTTAAAATAAAGATGTGTTCACGCACCCAGGAAAAGTGACAGGAGACAACAAAGCAGTTGCAAAAAGTTGCTTTGAACTGAGGGAAAAAAAAAGTACTTTAAAAAAGTGATGAAAGAAAATGAAAGATTTGAACACTGATTATTTTACTTATTTTGCCTAAGTATTATGAGCATATCTTTTGTGCCCTCCCTTCAAGTGGTATTTACAAAATGGTCTTCCAAATGGATCTGTTAATGAAACAAGTTGAAAGAATAGTAAGTAGAATATACAAATACTACTTTATTTTGTAAGTATCCCTACCTAAGAACTGAAGTTTTCACATTTGCCAGCTTCATACTCTTTCTTGTACTAAGTCACAAAACTCATTTTAAGTACAAGCTAAGCCTGTGTGTTTCAGGGATCTGAAGCTCTGCCTATATTGTCTTTCCCCGTCAAACCTGAGTGCATCCTGGTTACTCTCCAAGATAGCTGGAGGCAAGCCAGCTCTGATCCAAAAGTTGTGTAACTGCTTTAGTGGCTCTTAGTAGGGCTTATCTTGGGCTCTGTGCCATGATAATGTGGTTACACAGCTTCTACTCTGGATCAAGTTCAGGTCTAGTTGGCTTGGAGTGAGTTCTTGTGTGCTGGCCCCTTAGCTATGTAGACGTAACCCAACAAAACTACCTTTTGTCATTTTTTAGCCCACAGAATCAAATCATTCTCACTGTAACTGCTGATAAGACTGAAAATCTTTTAATAAGTATTTAAAGTTTGTGAAACAAAACCGTAAGTCAGACTATGTGAAAAGGTGCATAGAAAAGGGTTACAAAATATTTATACATGTATAAAGGAAAAATCCTATGGTCTTAAGTTTCACACAAATACAAGTAACTACACTTAGTATCATTAATCAAAGGAGGACATATAATTTTCCTACAATAAAATTAAGAGTTTTACAGCCTCAGGCAAAACATGAATCAAAATTTTATTGTGTTGGAAACATCTGATAAACTTCATGCATTCCTGACCAAAGATCTACAGTTGTGTTAAAAGAGAAGCCTACATTGTACATGCAGGTATATGAAGAAAAAGATCCACAGTATAACTGTGCCAATTTAAAACTTTTTAATTTCTTTTGGATTCTTCCTTTAAAATGATGTTATTCCCTCTTGTTTGTATTTATTAACCTAAGGCCAGCCTGACTGTTCAAAAAAGGAAAGTAATGACAGATATGTTTGGTGGTTTTACTCAGGTGGGCAGCCGAGCTCAACCATAGCTGCTCTCTCACTCCCCTTCCTCAAAGGGGGAGCGGGAGAAAATACAATGCAAAGGGCTCAAGGGTTGAGACAAGGACGGGGAGATTGCTCAACAAGTATTGTCATGGGCAAATCAGACTCAGAGTAGGGAGATAGTAAGATTTATTGCCTATTACTAACAAGCTTGAGAAGTGAGAAACAAAGGAAAGAAACCAGAAATGCCTTTCCTCCATTCACCCTCTTCCACCTCCTCCCCCGAAGCTGCACAGGAGAAAGGGGGAATGGGGGCTGCAGTCAGTCTATAGCACTTTGTCTCTGCCAATCCTTAAAGAACTGCTCCCACATGGCTCAGTACCACAGGGTCCATCCATCCCCCAGGAGCAAACTGCTCCAGCACGGGTCCCCCCCGGGTGGGCGGCAGCTCCCCCCAGACCCCCTGCTCCTGCGTGGGCTCCTCTCCACGGGCTGCAGCTCCGGCCCGGGGCCTGCTCCTGCGGGGGCTCTCCATGGGCCGCAGCCTCCTCCAGGCCACATCCACCTGCTCCACTGAGGGCTCCTCCACGGGGGGGCTGCAGCGTGGAGATATGCTCCATGTGGGACCCATGGGCTGCAGGGGGACAGCCTGCTCCACCAGGGGCCTCTCCACAGGCCGCAGGGGAACTGCTGCTGCGTGCCTGGAGCACCTCCTGCCCTCTTCCTGCACTGACCTTGGGTGCTGCAGGGCTGCTTCTCACTCCTCTCTCTCTCCCAGCTGCTGTTCCCCAGCATTTTTTTTTTCCTGTCTTAAATATCCTTTCACAGAGGCACAAACAACATCACTTATTGACCCAGCTCTGGCCAGCGGCGGGTCCCTTATCTAAGATAGGGCGGCTTCTGGATTCTTCTCACAGAAGCCACCCCTATGGCTTCCCCCTCTACCAAAACCTTGCCACATAAACCCACTACAATATGACACTGAGATTGAAGAAATTTTATTTCATTATTATAAATTTATATAAGGGCCAGATTTAATAAGAAGGCTATAGGGGCCTTCTTCTTCCTTAACCTTACAGGAAAGCTTTTGATGGGGTTAAGTGTTGTTGTGGTTTAACCCGGCTGGCAGCTAAACACCACACAGCCGTTCGCTCACCCTCCCCCCTCCCTCTCTGGGATGGGGGAGAGAAACGGGAAAGTGAAGCCTGTGAGTTGAGATAAAGACAGTTTATTAAGACAGGAAAATAATAATAACAATAATAATAATAATAGTGATAATGGTAATAGTATTAACAATAATAATGTGTAAGAAAACAAGTGATGCACAATGCAATTGCTCACCACCCGCTGACCGATGCCCAGCCTATTCCCGAGCAGCCGGCCCCCCCACCCCGGCCAGCCACCCCTATATATTGTTTAGCATGACATCAGATGGTATGGAATACCCCTTTGGCCAGTTTGGGTCAGCTGTCCTGGGTCTGTCCCCTCCCAGCTCCTGCTGCACCCCCAGCCTGCTCGCTGGCAGGACAGAGCAAGAAGCCGAAAAGTCCTTGGCCTGGTGTAAACACTGCTCTGCAACAATTAAAACATCAGCATGTTATCAGCGCTCTTCTCATCCTAATCCAAAACATAGCACCCTACCAGCTACTATGAGCTACTTAACTCTGTCCTAACTGGAACCAGGACAGATATCCACCCCTTATTCCATACCATTTATGTCATGCTCAGGTTACACTCTGTCCAATACATTCTAATTAATCACCATTTTCATCTATGATATATAGCAATCATGGTAGTGATGACATACATTATTATATAATAATTAACATACTACAATTCAACTCATGGGCTATTCTCACCCAGTATCAAATCCCCTTGAGGTACACACCGGACCTCCCCATTCTTTTGCATTACCCACCAAGTGCATCCAGGTCCCTGAGCAAAAGCAATTCCACGAATGGGTTTGCCTTTTCCTGAGGCAGGAGTAGCCCAGACTGTTTTACCCAGCATGTTTCTTACGTGCACTACAGGAACTTTATCCCCTTCTACAGTGCGTAACAGGTTTGATTGGGCAGGTCCAGCTCGGTTGGCAGATCCCCTGGTATTGACTAACCAGGTGGCCTTTGCCAAATGTGTATCCCAATTTTTGAATGTCCCAGCACCCATTGCTTTCAGTGTAGTCTTCAACAGTCCATTGTATCGTTCAACTTTTCCAGAGGCTGGTGCATGATAGGGGATGTGATACACCCACTCAATACCATGTTCTTTGGCCCAAGTGTCTATAAGGTTGTTTCGGAAATGAGTCCCGTTGTCTGACTCAATTCTCTCTGGGGTGCCATGTCGCCATAAGACTTGCTTTTCAAGGCCCAGGATAGTGTTCCGGGCGGTGGCATGGGGCACAGGATATGTTTCCAGCCATCCGGTGGTTGCTTCCACCATTGTAAGTACGTGGCGCTTGCCGTTGCGGGTTTGAGGGAGTGTGATGTAATCAATCTGCCACGCCTCTCCATATTTATATTTCAGCCATCGTCCTCCATACCAAAGAGGTTTTGACCGTTTGGCTTGCTTGATTGCAGCACATGTTTCACAGTCATGAATAACCTGTGCTATAGTGTCCATGGTCAGGTCCACCCCTCGATCACGAGCCCATCTGTAGGTTGCATCTCTACCTTGATGGCCTGAGGTGTCATGGGCCCATCGGGCTATAAATAATTCACCTTTATGTTGCCAGTCCAGGTCCACCTGAGCCACTTCAATCTTAGCAGCCTGATCCACCTGCTGGTTGTTTTGGTGTTCTTCAGTAGCCTGATTCTTGGGCACATGAGCATCTACATGGCGTACCTTTACAACCAGGTTCTCTACCCGGGCAGCAATATCTTGCCACAATGCCGCAGCCCAGATGGGCTTGCCCCTGCGCTGCCAGTTGTTCTGCTTCCATTGCTGTAACCACCCCCACAGGGCATTTGCTACCATCCATGAATCAGTATAGAGATAGAGAACTGGCCACTTTTCTCGTTCAGCAATATCTAAAGCCAGCTGAATGGCTTTTACTTCTGCAAACTGACTCGATTCACCTTCTCCCTCAGCAGCTTCTGCAACTCGTCGTGTAGGACTCCATACAGCAGCTTTCCATCTCCGATGCTTTCCCACAATACGACAGGACCCGTCAGTGAACAAGGCATATTTCTTCTCATTTTCCGGTAGCTTGTTGTACAGGGGGGCTTCTTCAGCACGAACCACCTCCTCCTCTGATGATATCCCAAAGTATTTGCCTTCTGGCCAGTCCATAATCACCTCCAAGATCCCTGGGCGACTGGGGTTTCCTATTCGAGCCCGCTGAGTAATCAGTGCAACCCACTCGCTCCATGTAGCATCAGTTGCATGATGTGTAGAGGGGACCCTTCCTTTGAACATCCAGCCTAGTACCGGCAGTCGGGGCGCCAGGAGGAGCTGCGCTTCAGTACCGACCACTTCCGAAGCAGATCGAACTCCTTCATATGCTGCCAATATCTCCTTTTCAGTTGGAGTATAGCGGGCTTCAGATCCTCTGTATCCCCGACTCCAAAACCCCAGGGGTCGACCTCGAGTTTCCCCAGGTTCTTTCTGCCAGAGGCTCCAGGTGGGACCATTCTCTCCGGCTGCGGTGTAGAGCACATTCTTTACATCTGGTCCTGTTCGGACTGGCCCGAGGGCTACTGCATGAACTATTTCCTGCTTAATTTGTTCAAAGGCTTGTCGTTGCTCAGGGCCCCATTCAAAAGCATTCTTCTTACGGGTTACTTGGTAGAGCGGGTTTACAATCAGACTGTAATTTGGAATATGCATTCTCCAAAACCCCACGACACCTAGGAAAGTTTGTGTTTCTTTTTTGCTAGTTGGTGGAGACATAGCTGTTATCTTGTTGATCACATCCATTGGGATTTGACGACGTCCATCTTGCCATTTAATTCCTAAAAACTGGATCTCTCGTGCAGGTCCTTTAACTTTATTCTGTTTTATGGCAAAACCGGCCTTCAGAAGGATTTGGACTATTTTCTTCCCTTTCTCGAAAACTTCTTCTGCAGTGTCACCCCACACAATGATGTCATCGATGTACTGCAGGTGTTCAGGAGCTTCCCCCTGCTCCAGCACAGACTGGATCAATCCATGGCAAATGGTAGGGCTGTGTTTCCACCCCTGGGGCAGCCGATTCCAAGTATATTGGACTCCCCTCCAAGTGAAAGCAAACTGTGGCCTGCACTGTGCTGCTAGAGGGATGGAGAAAAATGCATTAGCGATATCAATTGTGGCATACCACTTGGCTGCCTTTGATTCCAGTTCATACTGGAGTTCTAGCATGTCCGGCACTGCAGCACTCAGTGGTGGCGTGACTTCGTTCAGGCCACGATAGTCCACTGTTAGTCTCCACTCACCATTAGACTTTTGCACTGGCCATATGGGACTATTAAAAGGTGAATGAGTCTTGCTGATCACTCCTTGGCTCTCCAGTTGACGAATTAGCTTATGGATGGGACTCAGGGAGTCTCGGTTGGTGCGATATTGCCGCCGGTGCACAGTTGTGGTAGCGATCGGCACTTGCTGTTCTTCAACCCTCAGCAACCCCACAACAGAAGGGTCCTCTGAGAGACCAGGCAAGGTAGACAACTGTTTAATGTCCTCTGTCTCCAAAGCAGCTATGCCAAAAGCCCAGCGGAACCCTTTTGGGTCCTTGAAATATCCTCTTCTAAGATAGTCTATGCCAAGGATGCACGGAGCATCTGGGCCAGTCACAATACGGTGCTTTTGCCACTCATTACCGGTTAGACTCACTTCAGCCTCCAATACAGTTAACTGCTGGGATCCCCCCGTCACACCATAAATACAGATGGGCTCTGGCCCTTTATAGCTTGATGGCATTAGAGTACATTGTGCACCGGTGTCTACCAAAGCCTTATACTTCTGTGCGTCTGACGTGCCAGGCCATCGAATCCACACAGTCCAATAAACTCGATTGTCCCTTTCCTCCCCCTGGCTGGAGGCAGGGCCCCTCTAGTCCTGGTCAGAATCTTCATTTCTGTGTTTAAAGGACTGCCTGCTGGAAGTTGGAGCAGCAAACCTTTCAGAGAACTCCTTTTTCCCAATTGTTTTCCTTTGCAATTCACGTACCCGTGCCTCTAGGGTCGCAGTAGATTTTCCATCCCATTTTCTCATGTCCTCTCCATGGTCACGTAGGTAAAACCACAGGGTGGCGCGGTGTGTGTGCCCACCATATTGTCTTCCTTGCATAGATGAACGTTTACCCCTAATAGCTGAGACACTGGTTTGTACAGGTGGGGAGGAAAATAATCTCTCTTCAAGTTGGTGGATCTTTTCAGAAAGTTTCTCCAAGGTATTCTCTTTTAGCTGGTGGACACTGGTTCGTTCAGGTGAAGGGGAAGATAATCTTTCTTCAAGTTGGTGGATCTTTTCAGAAAGTTTCTCCAAAGCATTCTCTTTTAGCTGGTGGACACTGGTTCGTTCAGGTGAAGGGGAAGATAATCTTTCTTCAAGTTGGTGGATCTTTTCAGAAAGTTTCTCTAAAGCATTCTCTTTTAGCTGGTGGACACTGGTTCGTTCAGGTGGAGGGGAAGATAAATTCTCTTTAAGTTGGTGGACCTCTTCAGAGAGTTTCTCCACAGCTGAGACACAGGCCTTTAGGGAAGAGGAGAGATTTCCTTCGTACTGCCGGAGTATTTTAGTCACTTCATTCACTGTGGGATTCTCCTCCGTTTTCCAGGCTAGTATTGCCAATGAGTTGGCATATGATGATGGGGCACTCTGTACAAACTTCCGCCACATGGGTGGTGTACACCGGACTGCATCTGGATCTGCGGATGTTTGTGCGTCGTCTAGGTCCTTATAAATTACTTCCCGTACGGCCAATTCCCTCAGGTACTGAATTCCCTTCTCCATGGTGGTCCATTTGTTTGGTAAACATACAAGTTCTTCCTTGAAGGGATACCTTTCCTTCACAGCTGACAGGAGACGCCTCCAGAGGCTGCGAGATTGTGCTCCATCTCCAATTGCTTTGTCAATGCATGCGTCCCTAGCAAGGGATCCCAGCCGCCTGGCTTCCTTGCCCTCCAATTCCACATAATTGGCTCCCGTGTCCCAGCACCGGAGCAGCCAGGTGACAAGCTGCTCGCCTATACAGCGACCAAAATCTTTTCGCACATCTCGTAGCTCACGCTGGTATAGAGTCCGGGTAATTACTGTTGATTTTTCGACATCCTCATCCTCATCTTCAGTCTTCTGCACCTTTGATGGCCGGTGTAGAGTCCGGGTAGTTACTGTTGATTTTCCGACATCCTCATCCTCATCTTCAGTCTCCTGCACCTTTGATGGCTGGTATGGAGTCCGGGTAGTTACTGTTGATTTTTCGCCATCCTCATCCTCATCTTCAGTCTCCTGCACCTTTGATGGCCCAGCCTCGTCTTCACTACGCCCAGACTTAGCAGAAGACTGTCTGCGTTTTAAACGACCTGAGCCTCTATACCATTTTTTCACCTTGTCTACAGGGGCAACTTGCACTGCTACAGCTCGTTTCTCTGACCCAGCCACAGGGTCTGCCACAGGGGTTGGAATACCCTCTGCGGGGTCAACTTGCACTGCTACAGCTCGTTTCTCTGACCCAGCCACAGGAGTGGGAGCAGCTGCACGAGCTGGGGCAGCTGCAGGAGCTGGAGCTGGAGCGGCTGCAGGAGCTGGAGCTGGAGCGGCTGCAGGAGCTAGGTTGCTAGTAGCATCAATTGCAGCTCGATAGGCACAAGCCAGACCCCAGCACGCTACAGTGATTTGTGTCACTTTGGAACTGCCAGAGTCATGACACCTTTTTTTCAAGCATTCTGCCAGCTTTTTAGGATTTTGCAGTTGTTCAGGGGTGAATGTCCAAAACACTGGAGGTGACCACTGCTCTAGAAACCTGCCCATATCCTCCCACACTCCCTGCCACTCGCAACTATCCCGCCTCAAGACAGATCTCCGGATGAGATTCCTAAGTAGTTGTTTAACCCTCCACAAAATCTGAAGCGCATTCAGGAGACATAACAACAAGAGCAGGCTGGTCTGAGTATCCCAAGGATATTCAACATCTCGGAGAACCACCGTAACTAGCTCGGGGGATAAGAGGGTGGTGGTGAAGGAGAAAGGGAGAGTGAACAGGTAGGGAAACATGTCTTCCCCTGTCCCCTTCACAGATTGGCTCCCTAACGAAAACAGGAAATAGGTGTAATTGCTAATAGTTTCCGAGACATGGGTTCCAAAGTATAGAGTCGACGTCAGTGCTGAGTACAAATACCAGGTTAAAGTCGTGACCAGATATTTCATCATTTCATAAGCCATTGCTACACCGCACAGTACCATAACAATCTTAAACCAGGGCCCGGAAAGGATAAACAGTGCAAGAGGGAGCACATACAGAAAGTAACGCACCATAAAACTCAATTTGGAATACAGGTAGAGCAGACTGGAGATTAAGGCAATCAACATCGTGACTAGCAACTATTAAGCAGGTCCAATACTTATACCAATTTTAGTTTAACACACTCTGGTCAGATTTGTCGATATCTCAACCCTTCGGGCCCCACGTTGGGCGCCAAAAGGACTGTTGTGGTTTAACCCGGCTGGCAGCTAAACACCACACAGCCGTTCGCTCACCCTCCCCCCTCCCTCTCTGGGATGGGGGAGAGAAACGGGAAAGTGAAGCCTGTGAGTTGAGATAAAGACAGTTTATTAAGACAGGAAAATAATAATAACAATAATAATAATAATAGTGATAATGGTAATAGTATTAACAATAATAATGTGTAAGAAAACAAGTGATGCACAATGCAATTGCTCACCACCCGCTGACCGATGCCCAGCCTATTCCCGAGCAGCCGGCCCCCCACCCCGGCCAGCCACCCCTATATATTGTTTAGCATGACGTCAGATGGTATGGAATACCCCTTTGGCCAGTTTGGGTCAGCTGTCCTGGGTCTGTCCCCTCCCAGCTCCTGCTGCACCCCCAGCCTGCTCGCTGGCAGGACAGAGCGAGAAGCCGAAAAGTCCTTGGCCTGGTGTAAACACTGCTCTGCAACAATTAAAACATCAGCATGTTATCAGCGCTCTTCTCATCCTAATCCAAAACATAGCACCCTACCAGCTACTATGAGCTACTTAACTCTGTCCTAACTGGAACCAGGACAAGTGTGTATTCTTGAAAAGCTGTGTGTTGTATAGTAATAGCCTGTAATTTTCTTGTAGTGAATGAGTGGACACCATAAAACTGCATAGTAGCTTAATACAAGGTAGTAATGCAGCATACGCTTGCTTGAAATACTCTCATTCACAGTATTTTTACTTTATTTATTTTTGAATGAGAAGGTCCATTGTGTTGGTTTACTTGGCCAGAATTCTGTAAAATGCTAATATAAAACCAACAGGAAATCTATGTTAGAACATGAAGAGGTGTGTCTGCTGTAGGACAAATGTTGCTTTTCCCATATGAGGCTGATTCTTGTGTGTCCTGTTTTGGTTTGTTTTGAGCGAGCTTGTTGGTTGTAGGCACCACCACTCTGTGTTGGATTCCTATAAGTCATTCATAACTGTCTTGCCATGATGCTCTGAACTTGCAAGAGGCATCAGTGCTGCCTAGCAAGCACACCAAGTGTCATTTAATGTCTGAAGTGAAGAGGAACAGTAAGGTATATATTGTCCCCAGGGACTATTTAGGGCAAAACACTTTTTTAAAATCTTGGACATAGGATTGTAGAACAGTCAGAAGAAAATAAACTAAACATTAAGAGATAAATACAGTAGGGGAGAAAACTGAAGCAATCTTATCCTGGAGGCCTTCCGTCTTTTATAAGTCCATGTCCTCAAACCGTTCTGAAATTTTTCTCAACTCCTCCCACTTTTTCCAAACACACTTGCTGTTGCAAGGCACTCCTGGTTAAAAAACAAAAACAAAAACAAAAACAAAAAAACTACTTAAACAGTCATCCTAGAGGGAATCTCAGCCAGGACATTGCGGGGAATGATGCTCCAGACCTATTCATTAGGTAATCGCTGTGAGGTGGTTATAGTGATAGCCATGTACTCATACAAGGTCCTTTCATCGCTGGAAAAATGCTTTGGTGATAAGTTCTGTCCTACATTATCAGAGGGTCTGTCCATGTGCCTGCTATTTTCAGAAAATCATAAAAAGCAACATTTTAAAATGACATATAGGCTTTTTTCATTCATGCATTCTTTCTCTTTCCTAAGGGTCTTGTGTTTGTGACTTATATCCTTCTCCACAGAGACAAAATAAACCAAATTTGCATGGAAGAACTATAATAGGGCAAGAGGGGACAAGAAGAGGTTTTACACAAAATAATATAGTATCTGAAAGGGCAGCTCACAAAAGTGTTTTCTCGTATTGCTCAGTGGAGCTGTTGGTTGCCTTTCAAAAAAAAAATCTGTATGGCATGCTGTTTTTATTTATTCCACACAAATATAATTCATTCAAATATGGCAATACAGCAGGAGGTTTAAGGGAAACTAGAAAATTATAAATATGAGCAGTTTTCATCTTTTGTTTGGGGGGGGGGAGGGGGCGGAGTTAATCTATTAAAAGAAAAAACAAATAAGCATTGCCCCATTTCCACATTTCTACAGGAAAACGGTGTTCGTTTGATGCTTGTGAAGGAGTATAATAACAGCAATCTTCTATTTGCTAAGCTAATTTTTAAGTAAAAAGTTGTACAAAAGTAGAGCAACAGGACACTGCTAAATAACAAAACACCAAGAAAATTTAAAGCAGTTTTTTTCCCTCCTCCTTTGCCCTCCCCCCACTGGCTCTGTTTTTCCTTTAGTGATTGCTTCCTGTCTATTTTTCCAGTGTGTAAAACATCTGTGATTTGCTGCAAGCACTCTCTATTTATACTGAGAACCTCACAGCAGGTGCCACTTAAAAAAAAAAAAAAACAAGCAGTAACCCATGAGTGTTATCCCATGACCCTGGAGGGTCATTTTACTTGTTAGTTCACAATGCATGTGGGAAGGAGGCTTCCTATGAAAAGGCAGTGTATAGCCAGCAAGCAGGATACAACTGCTTCCCTTTATCACAGCAGAATGCAGGGTTATAAAACAGTTATCTCCCAGAAACAAAAGTCTTTACAAACAATTTAATATGTTGACTGCAAAAACAGACCATTCTGAACAACTGCATAATATATTGTGTATTTTTAACTAGGAATTATGAAATCTTTCTTTCTCATAGCTTTTGTGTGAGCACAAACTTGTTCTCATGACTTTAATGTTTAACATCAGTACAGCTGTCAAAGCATGGTATTTCCTAACCAAAATTGAAATGAAACAATTTCATCCTGAGAAAATGTATCCAATTACTGGAGGATCTCTGAACGCAGTATGTGTTTGACACTCTTCTACAAAAAAAGGTGTACTTTGTCGTATACAAAAGGGTGTACAACACCACATATAAATACCCTGTTCTTTAAATATCTTTTCAGGAAATCAGTTAAGGGAAATTATTGGATCTAATTGTAGTTCACCAATCCCCACCAGCCTTGTTTCTTCTTCTGAGTCATATTTATCAGGGTCATTGAATAAAAAGCCTGAAGGAACTTCCTTAAACTGGATATTTATTTAGCTCTTTCAGGTCTGCCCTTTTCCCTTCCCCCCATACTCTTTCCACTGCAGCTCATTGTGAAAACTAGAGCTGTGAAGCATGAAAGATTATGTCCTGATACAAGACAGTAGTGGAGTTTTAACCTTCCATGCTAATAAGATGGGTCTTAATTGTCCTCCCAAGTGTCTGCAACAAAGCTAATTTCAGAGTGCCAGAGATAACCCCTGTAGATGACCTAATTAAATTCTCATGAAAGCTGTTATTTTTAAGCTAAGGTGTTTCAGTCATTGGCTATTTAAAAACTGAAGTTTAAAATGCCTGGAAAAGTGGCATCTGCAATTCCTACTCAGCCAGAATTTTTCATTCATGTCAGTAGTGGGTACAGAATTAGAAAAAGTGGACCTTTCATCTTAATTCAGCATGATTCATCACAAATCTCTAAAACAACCAAAATATTTGTTCCATGCAAACACAGCAAGCTGTTTAAATCTAGTTAGTATATATTTTCTGTATGAATTAAATATGCAACAAAATACACAGGGTGAGTTGTTACGTTTAAAATAAAATTAGAGAAATTAAAGATGGGAACTGTCTCCCTTCAGGTCCAGTAATTGTGAAATTATGCATGTCAATTCGTTAGCTATATTGAAAGCATTCTCAGACTGACCAGCTCTCACTATGGTGACATTGTCTTTCTATTACAAATGTTGGCTAGTGTGCTGCATTTAAGCTTTTGAAAAATGTGTGGAGTGTGATCACCTAAAGTTGAACTAATATTTGGAACTAGTATTTGGAAAATTTGCAAGCTAAATTGTCCAAGAGAAAAGCAATTTATTTACAATCAGCATCTGGGTATTAAGATAAGGAAAGGAGTCATTCCCCAGACAAGGCAGGATTAGTCTGAAGAGGTGACGAAAAAAAGCCCAAAGACAGTTCTGAACAGCTTTCAGCTATCAGGCCAGTGTTCTTGCTGTTAGATCAGTGGCTGACAGTGGCATGTCTTCTTTGTAGCAAAGGAAACCCATACTGACATCTTAACTTGCTAAACTAGCCATGGTTGTCATTTCATACAGGGGAAAGAGGGAAAGGGAAAATTGAGCGAATATAAAAAATTAAAAAGAAGAAAAAACAAACAAAGAAAAAAAAAAAGCACCCTATATGCACACCAAACAACTTCAACAGCCAGTTTTCTGTAAATATCATGCATTCCATTCACTTTGGACATTGCTGGAAATGGGATCCATCTGGCAGATTTTCTGGGTTTGAATCAAAATGCAGGGCTCTGCAAACTCATTACTAAATGGGCTTTAGACTTTTTACAATCAGATGGATAGCTTCTTTTCAATATATTCTTCACAATTCTAAGAGCTCCTAATGTCTTTTTTTTCCCCGATCCTAAAAAGATAAACATAAGAAAGAATACTTATGCCTGTTTAAAAAGAGGGCAAATGTTTCTCTTTTATGAGCATTTCTAACATATTTCAACTGTCTTTAAAATGTTCACATTTTAAAAGCAAGTATGCTAATAAGCACACTACTTTAGATTGTGCAAGTAAATCAAGAAAGAATGTGCTTCATGAAACTCCTTTAACTCACTGCATAAGAATAAAGCAGAATTGAAGGCACTCTTGCTTGAGTGCTAAGATCCTAGTTCAACTAGGCTAACAGGAACTAAAGACTACCAATCATCTCACGGAATCACACACTTTGCAGGATCAAAGTAACAGAGCAAGTTATACCACAGAGATCCTAAACCTAAATATATTAGTTTAGGAAAGAGAGACATGTCAGATTTCCTATGCACACACTGGCTTCAGCAATCCCTTTCTCCATAATCAGAACAAAGGGAACTGCCTCACAAGCGATCCTTAGACATCAGCCCTGCTTGCTCAGTCTTCCTCGTGTCTTACTGACAGCCCATTTTTCCCCTTTAAATGAAGAACTTAGTGCAAAAGTTCTTGTAATATTCCCAAAATTGCACTCAAATTACACTCACACTGCACAGTTTACTTAAGCTAGTGGGAATTTAGTGTGATCTATTATCTCTCTGCATGAACTAATACACTAAAAAGTAAACATATAACAGAAGAAAGAAGCAAGAGCCTTCAGATATGTCTTGATAACTGAAATATAATTAATAATTAAAATGGTGGGATTATTCAGATCTTTTAGCATCCCTTCTATAAGCACAGTTCAATTATGCAGTTCTGTGACGCTGTGTACCCACAGACTCTTCACACCCTTCAATTCCCACAAGTTCTTCCAAGAATTGATTAAAATACATTCTCAAAAGTGAAGCTAATGGAACCATAAACTGAGTAAAAAAAAGGCTTCTTTTACTAAATTTGTTAAAGTCGTATCAGCCTGACAAGTAGGGGTCAGTGAAGTTCAAACCCCAAATGTTCACATCCCTGAGGAGAATGGGACATTATTAATATTTTTGTATAGAAGAACTCCTGAATGAAGCAGCCTCTCGATGATGAAATGAAAAGGGTATTCCACTGTGTACTGTGAAATATATTATATATCTTCCACATAGTTGGTTGGGGATCAACTGCCAGCTTCTTCACGGTGTGAGCTCTTGATTGAAGCACCAGCTGTGTTCAAGGGATTGAAAGAGACCTTGAAAATGGCAAAGCAAGACCCAGCATTCAGAGCTGACAAAACAAAACTGACAAGAGAGGCAATAGGTATTCTTTCTGAGTGCTCATCATAGGAAATGTCAATGAAAAGAAAGAAGAAAGAGAAAGAGAAAGAGAAAAAGGGGGTGGGAGAAATCAAACAGAGGTCTTCGTATGACTTGAATATGCTCTTCTGTTTTCTCACACTTTTTTTTTTTTTATTAAGAAAAAAAGAAAAGCAAGTTAGAGCTTGAAGAAAAATTAAAATGCAGGAGTCAGATGAGAACAAGCTTCTATCTGCCAAAAACCTACAAGAAGATTTATGTCTGCTGTTTGTGTGAATTAGAATTAACCAAAGCCACGGAGCATGGTGTTGGTGTAAGTCAGGTGTAAAATGGGAGAAAAATGAGGCCTAATTCTTTACAAAATTTGTAGAAGGGTTACAGTTTTAAGGGAGCTCTGTGCCTTGTTATTTCTATCAGAACAAGACAGTCATAGTTCCACTTTATATGTGGCTTTTCACTCTGTAAAATATGAATGAGATACTTACAACTCCTGGGAAGACAAAGTAATATTTTTTGAAGGTAGGAAGTATCTAAGGTCAGTCTCCATTCATTGTGCAAAGACAGACAAAAAATAAAATAGATGCTCACTTTCTGTTTACAAATGCATGCTACTGTTTTCACTGTGCTTTCAACTTTCAATTTTATCACTTTATCCTTTTAACTTTTCTCTCTCTTTTTTTTTTTTTTTTTTTTTATTTGTGCAAACCCATTCTTCGTCAGCCAAAGTGTTGAAATGTCAATTGGTATCCCCTGGAGACTTCATTTCCACTGTCTAACACTGCCAACATCATCATGTGGTTCAGGGTTTATCTTTCCTGCTGTGACTGAGCTGGAAAATCTAAATCAGCCCTGCACAAAAGGTTGACCAGAGGCCAACCATAATCAGATAGAAACTATATATTTTTGACCAATAGATAGGAGAAAGGGGGAGGGGAGATTGCTTTAAAAAAAGCCATATAGACATAGACTAATCATACAGTGTTCTCGTAGTGGCAATCTCTTAGACAGGCTGCATATAGTGTTCTGTTTAATAAGCAGCATAGCAGAAAAATTAGAGAAAGAGAAAAATACAATTAAAAGGGCAGTGGTGGAGTTTAATCTGACAAAAAGCAGATAGATTTTCAGGGGGAAAAGATACACAATAAAAGGTTGCAGAAAAATTAAGGAGGGTATTTCAAGTGATCTTGTGTGACTCAGAGTCATTACTTGAAGTGATGTAACCAAAAGAATAGTTCACTGGACTGGGAGCTGGGGAGATCTATGTTTTATCTCTAGTTCTCCACTGACCTAATCAACACTGGGTGAAGATTCCTCACCTCTCTGGCCCACCTCATATCTGTTTGTGTTAGGCTTTTTTTTGGAAAAGAAACATTTTGTTTACATTTTCTGGTGCTCTGCCTAAAAGAGAGTTCTAGGAAAGCTCCCTCCTAATACAAACAGTTTAGTAATTATAATACATTTCAAACACATATTAATCGTTCCACTCTGATACCAGTGCAACATTTTTCTGTATTTGGTTTACAGCCCAACACTTTTAACAGCATATTTGTTCAGTGAAAGATAGAGTGCTAATCTACAGGGACTAGAAATGGCTTTGTCATTTTCTAGATGACAGCTCTTATTTTCCATTGCATTCTGGCAGAAGAATTGCCATGAGTCTTCTATCTTTCTCAGTGAGACACTTGCTTATCTAGATGCTAAAAATGCTTTTGTTTAAAATTCCACATGTATAACTCGACCACGGTTAGAAGAAAGGTTGCTTCATTTGCAAAAAAAGCTCACACTGTACTAGCTCTCTAATGCTTCTGTTGGTAAAAGCAGTCAGAAAACAGCTGAAGAGCAAAATCCAGTTATTAGACATAGGATTTTTTTTTTATATGTATAATAATAATAAAATAAATCACTTCTGCTAGAGGTTAAGGAACTCAACTTCCTTATTTGGAAAGAAATATAAATGTGTCTATATTTGAAAAGAATACATGAAAATCTGAAGCTTAAGCAAATTTTAGAGTTGTTGTGACTAGACTCAAGTGGAACCAGGACTTAATCCATATTAGATGCTTCAATTATCAAACAAAGTCAGCCTAATAAAGTTGTGCAAGCACATGCGAAAGCACACTCAAATTGAATACAGGTTGGAAAGAACAATTGTAGAGATCACCTTTGTCCTTGGTCAATTTGTACAGTAAAAAAATTAATTTTAAATGGATGAGAGTTATTACAACATGTTGGTAGCCTTTCCCATTTCATTATTTTGAGTTTAGATGGTAGCTGATAAGGATCCTGAACAAAAAATCTTCCTAGTCTGTTTGGTTTTTTCATGATGTATGCTGGTTTTGGAAAGTATGGTCTTGAATAATCCATTGTGACAACTCCTACTCAGCTACCCAGTACACGTGCTTCAGATAATATTACCCTAGGATGACATCTACTGTAAACTGTGGTTTGTCAATAAATCAACACAATTGCTGATTTGAGAGCAAACATTGTGGATGATGAGAAAGGCGGAATTGACTGAAAGAGAAATGGCTGAGAACTAGAAAATCCCAACCTTCTTTTCTTTTGTAGTGGAAGACAGTAGTAAAATGGGCTGAAATAGATAGAGCTGTACTTATTCCTAATAGACAACACTAATTTATGATGGAGGGAGAAATTTCTGAAGAAAAATTTGAGCTATCTAAAAGGTTCATAGTTCATTACTTCATTCCCCAAATAAATCAAACATAAGAAGGGAGATGTCAGTTCAGAGCATTTATATATTTATTTTAAAACAAATTTTGTTAATAAATAAATAAAGCTTTTCTATTGTACAGCAAGAACTACAAAATCCCTTTACTGTCACAGAAATGCAATTTATAGTACACAACTATAAATTATTTTCAAGTGAACAGGCTTGATGTTATTTATGTAGGAACTGTAAAGAGATTTCAAGGAGAGGAAGCTTATTTTCAGTCTCATAGAGAGGGCAAAGCTTTGGCTTCTGCATATTTACATCACATACAAAATCACACCTACCTTAGTTCTCACAAAAACAAGGAAGGTCTTTCCTATTGTTCACAGGACTTGCCTGGGAAATAGCATGGCTTCTTCTAAGGACACCTCCCTGTCCCAGATTAAATCTGTTGTTGAAACTTTTTATTACTGCCAAGTAATTTGCCAGTTTCTGCAATCAGTAAAAAACGGTTGCAGAAACTTACTGATTCAGCAAAGCTACCTCTGTGTGAGGTCTTCAGTTCTAGGAACAATGTCAAGGTTACAGGTGATCTTTCACATGAAGGCAGAGTTAACAGTTTGATTTGGGATACATTCTGAATCTACTGCTTTTACATTTTGTTTTTGAGAAGGGACATAGATGGACATCTCATACATCGTAAGTCAAATCTTATAATCAGTTGTCTATGCAGCACAAGCATGCATTTTTGCACTTTTTCTGTTACTTAAAAAAAGAAAAAAGAAGAAAAAAAGGAAAAAGAAAATTATGTAACAAAGAGAAGTGACAATGAATTCTGATTTTTTTGTGAACTGAAGTTCTTGTTTTGCCCTGAGTCCTACTAGCACGCATTAGCGTCTCACCACTCTGTTCCTGCTACAACTTTGACCCTTGCTAATCTTTCTGAGTATCATTTTTCAGGATCTCTCTTGAGGTCTTCTCATTGGACAATTTCTTTTTTTCAACATGTAGCATCTTACTTTAACCGTTATCATTAATCAGTCTTTTCAAAGCAAAATATTGTCTAGTTTCAACACAAGGAGCAAACCAAAAACAAAAAGTACTTTAACACAATTTACAAACCTTTTGTGGACCTCTACAACCACAAACTGCTCAGTACCTCTGAACAGGAATAAGGGAAAATTTAGTTATTCTGTCAGATTTCCAAGTAGAATAAATCTGCTCTCCCTGTTTCTCAATAGTCTTCCACCTATCTGATAGGATGTTCGATCTACAGATGGTAATTTTTCTTCTCAGTTCACTATAGGCTTTCCTTCACCACACCAATCAACAAATCAGTTCCCTGTGTAACTGCTGACAATCTGCCTGTCTATTTCAGTTGGAACAGAGCATCCACGCCCTACCTTGTATTTACAGCAGCACAAACCTGTAGTTTTAGTGATAATTCCTCAACACCTGTAGCAGTGTAAGAACACCATTCTCAAAATCATTTTTTTTCCTCCAGAAATTTAGCCATGTCTACAGATAAAGAATAATAATGATTAAAAAAAAAAAAAAACAAAGAACACTTTCTCAGCACTGACAATTTTTGTTCCCCCCACCCCCAGTTTTGTTTTGTTTTGTTTTAAATCACTAGCATGATTAGGTCTAAATACATATCCATCAGCTCTTAATCAGCTGTTGTAGAGCAGCACCCACCCCTTTTGGACTAGCAGGGTCTCCCTTACTCGGAGGGTCTGGGTGTAGGTGCATAAGGACAAGCTTTTCATGTGTATAGCTGCTCTCATATGAAGGAGCTTTAGAGCCATCCAAGGTCATCACCTGCAGATCAATGAGGTCCCCTCACACCTCTCTCCTAGTTATGCCAGAACTGTTGATTGACATTAATCGCTTTAGCTGTAACCTGCCCTGAACAACACCTTCACTGTACTACGGAAGGCATAACTTCCTTCCAAATAGATTGGCTGTGGAGGGAAAGAATATAACTGAGATTTTTTTTTTTATTTTATTATTATTATTTTTTAACCAGTCCCAATGGAATGGAAAATGGAAAAGAGAGGGTGTGGAGAAGTTTCATACAAATTTAGGTAGGAAGTCCCTGTAGACAAACCTGACAATTCCTCCTTCATCTTTATTGAAAGTGAATTCTCCTTCACAATTGCTCTCCTAGTAAGTCACAGCTGGTTTTAATGACAGGATTTATAGGGTGTTTCCAGACTGTTGTGAATTGCATCCAACAGACCCCTGCAGAAATTGTATCCTGCAGCATAAGATCATTTTCACCAGGGGCATGAGTGCTGGGGTATCATATAACGGGCTATCTTTCTCAAACTTCAAAAGAATTCTTATAAACTATAAGGTCCTATTCCTCCCCCCACTCTCACCTCTTTCTAGGAGACAATTTCATAAATATTTATTGCTAAAGGGCAAGTTACCTTCCATCGTCCATCTGAGTTAGGTTTTCCTCTGTTCCTAGTTACCAGGAATTTGGCGGTCTTCCAAGTTTCCTCTGTAATTGTTCTAAGAGACAATAGAACATTAGGATTTGTACTTGGTATGTACAAAGAATATACAGTTACAGCTTAAAGAGGGGACAAAATCAGCTGGTTTGTTTGTTAGTAGTATCAAACCACAAAGGGAGGTAAAGCCAATTCTGTCCTTATCGAGCATAATATTGACACGTCGGTTTAGAGTCCATTCAGCTGAGGAAGACAAGTAATTCATGATTAAAAACATACCTATTATCCTTGTACCAGGTCAACAGTCAAGGTCCAATGCCTTCAACACAGACGTTACTGTCATTAGAAGGAATCCAGCTGGTTTAAAGTGAAAAATGCAGCTGACGAGTCATTTAAGTGGTCTTCTTCAGCTCTGCATGCAAAACAAATGGTAAAAGGCAGCAGATAATATAATTATTTGAAATATGTCTGATACTAGGTGAAATGGTATAGTACTTCCTGCATGATGCTACTGTATCTTTAAGTCTACAATAAGTAACAAGCATATATACATTATGCAGGAGTGTCAAATTTCAAATTCTAGGAAAAAAAATCAAATTATAGGAAATGTGATTAAAAAAATACTTTCAGTAAGATAGGATTAATTTTGAAACATAGTGAATACTGGACTGATATCTGTGTAGGACAGAGCTATCATTCAGCAACAGAATGGCAACACAAATATGTGAAACAATTTAATTACATATTAATCCATTATATTTGGTTTATTTTCAGATTCAGATCGTTAAATTTATTTTTATTTTGCACAGAGCTGTACTTTTGGCTCATCTTGTTCAATTTTATTGCCAGCACAGGTCAAACCACTATTTAAAACAAAACAACAAAGAAACAAACAATATCACCCCCCCCCCCAAAAAAAAAATTAATGCAAGCACATATGTAAGTTGATGCTTGAGACAATAGTTAATATAAACTGAAGATAAATTAGAACACTGATAAGAAACAGAAGATGAGAAAATTCTAAATCTTGCTAGCCTTTACTATAGCAGAAAATGTGACACGTTCTTGGGATTTTTAGCTGTTTCTTAGTGGAAGTATATCTTCTGAGGATTTTTGAAAGAAGAGAAACATCAGGGATAAAATAAGAAAATATTACAGCAGGATTTTATTGCTCAGTAAGAATCTCTGATACCTTTCCTTTTGCACAAATATTTTTGTGTATGTGGCTTCTGAAACTCATGTAACAACTGTTCTGCAAGCACTTCTATGTATGTAAACTAATCTATATCTATTTATGCAAATAGTAAACAGAAAGAGAAGTAGACAATTAAATTCAACAGCTGTAGTAATAAATTGAGCTGGTAGAAGAAAAATGAGTTTGAGAGAATATTGCTCTGTTTTCTTTTCCCATGGGTGAAATTCTATGTACCATTCCAGTGTGCTCTTTGCTTCAAAAGATACTCAGAGAGGCTGTAACAAAACAGAACATTTGTATACATAATACAGGTGTGCCCAGAACTATGGAATCTTCATTCTGAGTTTAATGTTATATTATATGCAGATAATAGATATAGTGCATCTGAAGCTGTAGGATCACTAAAAACTCGCAAAGTAACAAAGTCACAGATGTCTCCTTATTATGCAAAGCTGGATTGTATAAATCTTCTGTTTTCTTGTTTTCTTGGATGAAATAGCAGTCTACAGAGACTCCTTGCTTCAATAATTGTGAGTTTGGTAGTTTTTCAGATATTTTGTAAGTCTTTTTTTGAGTGGAACAGAAAAATGTAGAAATGCCTGGAGTAGGTTGGATATTAAGAGGCAATATTTTCCCTATTCAGGGCAAGGGCTTGAGCAGGGTAACCATCCTCTCATCTCAAAACTTTCCTCATGCCTCAACAAAGCCCCAGCTTATTCGTCCTTTTCATGTTGCTGAGTTTGCTGGCTCAGAAACCGAATTTCAAGATTAAAGAGTCATTCTGTGTGCAAAGTGAAATTCCAGTTTTCATTTATATCTGGACAATGACAGTCAGTACAGAGTTACATCTCCTCAGGGAACCAAGAACAGCCTATACACCATCAAAGCACTGTGCCCCTACAGGAAAATTTCTTGTCAGCCAGCCCCTTCAACACCTGAAGAGTAAAGAAGGTATCTATAAGTAAAAAGTATCTCCAAACTGAAAAGAGACAGGAAGGAGGTGAGGTTCCCCTTCTTTTTCAGTTGACTTCTCAGATTGCCAATTCCTCTTTGGTCTGTCAATGGAAGAAGAGGGGAGGTGCATTTGTAGTTCATATGCCCTAAAACAGACCTTTCAGCACTCTCTCATAGTGGTGCTCCATGCTTTTAACTAACAGTGAATCAGTGGAAACCACATTTTAATGTTATTTGCTTCAGTGAAACTTCCTGCAAGTTATCACAGACAATTACTCTAGTAATTCAAAGGCAACTACTGTCTTTCCTCAAGCACTGTGGAATGTAAATAGATGTACCCTCTCTGTGAAAAACTATCTTTCCAATGATTAATTATTTAGGCACATTATCAATTATTTAAAATATCTTAGATATTAAGCTTGAATTCAGAATTTCAAAATAGATCAGTATAAATAGCAAGCCATAAATGGATAAAATCTTTATCAATCTGTGTTTGATTGTATGACTGCTGATTTCTAGAAATACACATATAAAACATAAGTACCACGTGTGCTTGCAAAACTATAGCCATGTGTCACTTGCAAATAAGATGCAACTGCCATCTATTTCTATTAGTTTTACTAGTCTGCAAGTGAGGCATCTTCTAAAAGAAAGGTAATATTTGAGGTTGTTTCACTCTTAGAATCACACTAGCACAGGATGTCTGAGGTTGGCAGGGACCTGGGGAGGTCATCTGGTCAACCCCCCTACTCAGGCAGGGCCACCTGCCCAGGTTTATGTTCAGAAGGCTTTTGAGTATCTCCAAGAATAGAGAACCCTCTCTGGGCAATCTGTGCCAGTCACCCACATAGTGAGAAACTGTTTCCTGATGTTTGGAGGAAACCTCCTGTGTTCTGTTTTGTGTACACTGCCATTTTTCCTGTAACTTGGCACCTCTGAAAAGAGCCTGGCTCTGCTGTCTTTACACCCTCCCTGCAGGTATTTGTACTGAATAAGAAGACCTCCATCGATCCTTCTCTTCTCCAGGCTGAACAGTCCCAGCTCTCACATGAGTTTCCTCACAGAAGAGATGCTCCAGTCACATCATCATCTTAATGGCCCTTTGCTGGACTCTGTCCCTTACGTTTATATCTCTTGTACTGGAGAGCCCAAAACTACACCCAGTACTCTGGTTGTAGCTTAACCAGTGCTGAGTAAAGGGGAAGAATCACTTCCTTCCACCTGTTGTCAGCTATCCGCCAAATGCCCAGGATACCATTAGCCTGCTTTGCAGCAAGAGCACATTGCTTGCTCATGTTCCTCATTGTATTCATTGGGACTCTCAGGTCCTTTTTTGCATAGCTGCTTTCTGGCTGGGTGGCTCCCAGTATGTACTGGTGCCTGCTGTTCTTTCTCCCCAGGAATCTTCCCCGGGACTTTGCACTTATCCTTGTTGAACTTCATGAGGTTCCTAACAGTCCATTTCTCTAGCCTGTTGAGGTCCCCCTGGGCAGCAGCACAAGCCTGTGGTGTATCAGCAGTTTTGCGTCATCTGCAAAGTTTCTGAGGGTACCATCTTCCACATCACCTGGATCATTAATGAAGATGTTAAACAGGATCTAGTATTGCCCCTTGCGTTACACTGCTAGTCACTGGTCTCCAACTAGACTTTGTGTCACTGATTACTACCACTGGCTGTTCAACTGGTTTTCTGTACTCTCACTGTCTGCTCATCCAACCCATCCTTCAACAGTTTTTCTACAAGCATATTAGGGGAGATAGTGTTGGAAGGTTTACTGAAGTCCAGGAAGACAATATCCACTGCTCTGCCCTCATCTACTAAGCCTGTCATTTCATCATAGAAGCTTATCAAGTTTGTCAAGTGTGACTTCTACTTGGTCAATCCATACTGACTACTCTTGATTATTTTCTTGTTCTATGTGTGCCTGGAAACAGTTTCCTGGATTAGATGCTCCATCACCTTCCCCAGGATCAAGATGAGGCTGTCCAGCCTGTAGTCCCTTCTTGCCCTTCTTGAGGATAGGAATTTACTTTCCTACAGTTCATTTCTTACAATTTCGTTTACTTTCCTAATGTTCTTGGGCACTTCTCCAAGTCACCATGACTTATCAGGGATTATTGAGAATGGTCTCACAATGACATCTACCATCTCCTTCAGCAACTCGGGGATGCATCTCTTCAAGGCCCATGGACTTATATATGTCCAGCTTGCTTTAGTATTCCTTGACTTGATCCTCTTTCAATAAGGGTACATCTTCCTTACCCCAGTTTTTCACAGTTTCCTGGTGCCTGAGATTCTTGAAAGCTGGTCTCACTGGAAAAGACTGAAGTGGAGAAGGCATTCAGTACCTCAGCCTTTTCCATGGTCTTTGTCACCAGGTCCTCCACCTCTTTCAGTGAAGGATCTACATTTTCCCTAGACTTCCTTTTGTCACTGGCATACTTAGAGAAACCTTTATTGTTTTTGATATCCCTCACCAAATTCAATTCCATTTAGCTTTCCTAACTTCATCCCTGCCTGTTCAGACAACGTCTCTGTATTCCTCCCACATAATCTGTCTTTGCTTCCAGCCTCTGTATGCTTCCTTCTGTGCTTGTGTTTTGCCAGGAGCTTATTCTTCATCCATGCAGGTCTCCTGGCATTTTTGACTGACTTTCTGCTCATCGGGATAGGCCACTCTTGGGCTTGGAGGAGGTTATTTTTGAATATTAACCAGCTTTTTTGGGTCCCTCTTCCCTCCAGGGCCTTATTCCATGGGACTCTTCTGAGCAGATCATTGAAGAGGTCATAGTCTTCTCTCTTGAAGTCCAGTGTTGTGATCTTGCTTTTTGCCCCCCTTTCTCCTCTCAGGATGCTGAAGGTTCAGGTTCACCAAACTGCAGTTCATAGTCAATGCACCCAAGGTTGTCTTTGACCTTCACACCTCCAGTGAGCCCCTCCTTGATGGTGAGTACAAGGCCCAGCATAACCTCTCCTCATTTGGTTCTCTGTCTGTTGGGTCAGAAAGTTGTCATTGATGCATTCCAGGGATGTCCCAGATTGTTTATGCCCTTCTGTGTTATCCCCACAATAGATACTGGGGTGGCTGAACACCCCACAGGCGCTAGGGCCTGCAAACCTGAGGCTGCTCTTAGCTGTCTGTAGAGCGCTTCATCCACTTATTCTTCTTGGTCGGATGGCTGTTGGCAGATATCCACTACATCACCACCTTTAACTTTTCCTTAATCCTAACCCATAAACTCTTGGTTATCATCACCCCCCCCCCCCCCCCCCCCCCCCAGTCTTCCCAAAATCTCTTTCCTAAACAGGATCTATCCTTTCTTTCATCAGAACATTGCAGTCATTGGTGCTATCTCATATTGTTTTTGTGATCCCAATGAGCCCTTAAACTGCAAATGTTTCTCTAACTCATTATGTTTATTGCCCATGCTGCATGCATTTGTATACATGCACTTCATAGTGGCACCTCAGCATGCTGATTTCTCCCTCTGTTTTTCTTAAAATAATGGTGTCTTGTAGGCATGCCTTACTTAATGCAAATAGAAGCAGTGACTCTGTTTAAGCCCTGTTTTGTTGATATTGTGATCCCTTCCTATCACATTACTCCAGGCCATCTGCTTGTCAAAACTGTCCATCACTCCTTTACAGGGCTCCTGGTGACTCTCTCCCTCCCTTGTCATTCTTACTTTAATGCCTGCTTTAACAGGTCAGCCATCGCCCTGTCAAAGGCACCTTTGACCTATTTACTGAGGTGTATCCTATCTCTCCTAGGCAGATGCTGATCGGAAAACAGTTTCCCATGATCACAGAACCTAAAGCTCTGCCACCATCACCAGTTCTACAGCTAATGATTGACTTGCATTACTAATGTCCTCCTCCTCACATACATTGCCCTCACCAGCAGGACTGAGGGGAATACCACCTTGGGCCTCCCTTTATTCTAAATGAGTTGAAACTAAGTTCTTTCCAAGAGGCCTTTCTCCTTTTCTAATATCTGCTTAGTGATTTCTTAGCCAGTAATGAAGATTATTGACTTGCTGAGTATCACAGATTATACAGAGCAGAGGGAAGTACTCAAAACAGGACTCAAAGGGCCCATGCTAGTGACCAAAACACAATTAAACTACACATATACATTCACACTTATTTGAGAAGGATTTCTTAGAGCTGTAAGAATAATTTTCTTCACATGTGCTATCCAAAGCTAGCTAAATTATCTGCAAGTAACTAAAAGTGTGTCAAGAAGATAGTATTTACAAAAACGTTTCAACAACAGTATTAGGATAGTTTAGAATTATCTTGCTCTTTGTTCTTTTGCAACCCAGATGTTATAGTAACCTTGACCCTATGTGAAGGAATGTCTGAAATATTCTAGTTAACAATGACAGGGAACACATATTAAGACTTTCTCCCAGTGGAGACCTCATCAAGAGTAAACCAATGTTTCAAACTGTGAGAAAAAGAAGAAAACGAAAGAAGCCACACAAATCTAGCCAAATACTGAGACCAAGCAGATATTTACCTAATCATCTGCTTCCTCCCTGTTCCTTCAGATTTTCTCCTATGAGAATCTGAACACAGAAACTATCCCACCTTACCAGTCCACTGGAAGAACTGGGTCCACTGTGGTTCCAAAACACAGATGCCTGTTTACTTTTGTGATGTTTGCTTCAGCCCTCTGTAGCTGTCAGAAGTAAAGTCTTCCAGGTGTATTAGACACAGCTGTGGGCAGCCAGCAGCAAATTAATCATTTCAGGAGGTTTGAATGTTAGCAAACAGAGAAGCAGGCAATTGAAAATGAACAGCTAGGCAACAGGGAGAAGATATTTTATTTGATTTCTTTACATACGGCCAGTGGGATGCAAAAACCAAAATCTGAGGGAGGAAAACACTTCTGTTTTTCTCTTGTAAGTGACATCCCCACATATGTAAAATCAGAGGATTTATGCACAGAATGATAAACATGTATAAACCACATATTTTATTAGGTTATGTAACACCAGCAAAATACAGCTCTGAGAGTGGGCCAATGTCAAGAATCATGGTCATTCCTGCATATTGGAATATGTAGGGGGGATAGTAAAAATTACATTAGTGCACCTTTTTCTCTGTTCCCCTTTGGTAAGAAACATTTGCAAGCAGTGGCTTTACAGGCTTTTAAAGAGCACTTGCAATCTGTTCTTGAACTTCGTTTGTTTTTCTTGCTTTTTGCAAAACAAAAAACTCCATAAAACCTGTTTTGCTAAATGAATAGCTCTCTACTTTTTCTTACATAAAAATAAATAAATGAATAAATTGAAACTATTTACAAATACAACACTCAAGAATAAGTCTTCACATAGAACTGAACTTAGGTTTTAACTAATGTGTGCTTGCAAAGCCACCTTCATTTCTGCTGTATAAGTCAGGCTTTTTTTAATTCCTCTCAGAATGAAATACCTTGCTCTCCTGACCAGGTTATTTGATCCTTTCTGTCTCCATCCAGCCCTCTATAACATTCAAGTTCTCAGTTCATGCTTCTCATGACATTTGATCATATTATGTCACTTCATCTGCAAGTGGCTCAAAAGGTTGTTTAAAGCAAGGGAGATTTGTTAGAGAAAAGGGAGTTAGAAGTACACCCCCCTACATCCTCTGATCAATGCCTGGTGCTCTACAACCTTAGGGTCCCGAAATGACAGCTTTGATTAACAGCAAACTTCCCTTCCTTCTCACAAGACAACCAGGACAGTCCCACATAAGGGACAATGAAGGTCAAACAGCACTTCACTCTTCGGAATAGGTATCAAACATCCCTTGGACATCCATACATTTCCTTATCTTCATGCACTTTAGCTATAAGCACAATGAAACATGTAATTTAAAAATAGTCTATGAGATCTAGACACACATCTGACATGGAAAAAGCCCATATTTTAGATATCATATTACCCTACAGAACAGCATTAGAAACATTATGTACATCGTTTCTAATTTATTGCGTCAAATATTATTTATTTTTAGCAGAGCTTTAAAGCAAACATTTGCCTTAAGTTTAAGTGACTGCTACTCAGTTACTTGGGTGAATAATTCTTAAGTTAGAGATTTTGAATACATATCCATACACACTCTTATATCCTCCTAGCTGTAATTTCAGCAACCTTACATTCCCAACATCAAACAAAGGTTAAGTACCATGTTATTTAAACAAGATGGAGGCATTTGATAATGACTGAGTACAGAAAGCGGAGGAGGAGGAATGCTGGAAGAGAATGCAACTGCTGTCACCAGGGTATGGGAGAGAACAGCAACAGTACATAAATCTACTTTAATAAAAATATTGATATCATATTATAATTCACGTCTTTGGACTTTTCTGCTTCTCACCTTAGAAAAACAGTACAACTAGGGATAGAAGTTCACCCTTTTTGTTACATATTTAAGAAAGTAGTCAAGACTAATTAGACAATTGCACCCATTAAGGCATTTTAAATATCAAGCTTGACCAACTAATTCACAAGTGGGTTGAAAACAAAATTCTTGTTACTAGGCTTAAGCTTTGATTTTTGATTTTTTTTTTCAAGGCCATGGAATGGCCAGGATTGAAAGGTACATGAAATGATTTTCATATTCCCTCTTTTTTCTCACACTTGTCTGGTCCCTTGATTTTGATTACTTTGTTGCCACAATTAAGCAATTGCACCTTTCTGTAAACAAATATATCAAGCTATTTTTAGCATATATATATATTAACAAAGAAATTACCACCTTCCTTTTAACAAATCCTGAAAACAATCCTTCACTTATTTAATTTGTCTAATTTTCAGAACTCCAAACAGTTCATTCTTATTCATGAACGACAAATCCAGGAGAAGAGCACACCTGGATGGTGCACCTAGGTTCTGAGTCAAAAAGTTGCTTCCAGTACCCTCTGCGAATCTTGTTGATTGCTTAAAAGTAAACAAATTTTAGCAATATTAAAGGTCATTTATACCAAATAACAATAATAATAATAAATATTATTAAAAAATAACAACAAATAAAAGACATGAAGTTTCTGATGGTCACCCTGATCCTCCATAGCATATATCTCCAAACACAGAAACTTGCACTGACTTTTATAATGGTCAAAACTTCTGTACCAATGGGTCCTTGGAATTCGACCCAAGGACATAATTTGCTTTAATTTGATTACATTAAATCATCTTGGGAAAAAAGAAACCCATTTTTATCTTCCTGAGGGAACTGTTGCTTGTTTTTTTACTTGAAACAACAAAAATTCAAGCTGTCAAGTCAGTAATGGACTTTTCATGGGTGTTGGTGGATAACTGGCAGCTAGCAAATGTGATGCCCATCTACAAGAAGGGCCGGAAGGTTGACCCGGGAAACTATAGGCCTGTTAGTTTGACCTCAGTGCCAGGGAAGCTCGTGGAGCAGATTATCTTGAGTGTCATCACGCGGCACTTACAGGGCAAGCAGGCGATCAGGCCCAGTCAGCATACGTTTATGAAAAGCAGGTCCTGCTTGACGAACCTGATCTCCTATGACCAAGTGACGCTCTTGGTGGATGAGGGAAAGGTTGTGGATGTGGTCTACCTTGACTTCATTAAGGCTTTTGACACCATTTCCCACAGCATTCTCTTCGAGAAACTGGCTGCTCGTGGCTTGGATTGGCATACGCTTTGTTGGGTTAGAAACTGGCTGGGTAGCCGGGCCCAAAGAGTAGTGGTGAATGGAGTTAAATCCAGTTGGAGGCCAGTCACTAGTGGAGTCCCCCAAGGGCTCTGTACTGGGGCCAGTTCTCTTTAATATCTTTACTGATGACCTGGATGAGGGGATCGAGTGCACCCTCAGTAAATTTGCAGACGACACCAAGTTAGGTGCATGTGTCAATCTGCTCGAGGGTAGGAAGGCTCTGCAGGAAGATCTGGATAGGCTGGACCGATGGGCTGAGGCCAACTGTATGAAGTTCAACAAGGCCAAGTGCTGGGTCCTGCACCTGGGGCACAACAACCCCAAGCAGCGCTACAGGCTGGGAGATGAGTGGTTGGAAAGCTGCCTGGCAGAGAAGCACCTGGGAGTACTGGTTGATAGGCAGCTGAATATGAGCCAGCAGTGAGCTCAGGTGGCCAAGAAGGCCAAGAGCATCCTGGCTTGCATAAGAAACAGTGTGGCCAGCAGGGCTAGGGAGGTGATTGTCCCCCTGTACTCAGCTCTGATGAGGCCTCACCTCAAGTACTGTGTTCAGTTTTGGGCCCCTTGCTACAAGAAAGACACCGAGGTGCTTGAGAGAGTCCAGAGAAGGGCAACGAAGCTGGTGAGGGGTCTGGAGAACAGGTCTTACAAGGAGTGGCTGAGGGAGCTGGGGTTGTTCAGCCTGGAGAAGAGGAGGCTCAGGGGAGACCTCATCGCTCTCTATAGATACCTTAAAGGAGGCTGTAGAGAGGTGGGGGTTGGTCTATTCTCCCACGTGCCTGGTGACAGGATGAGGGGGAATGGGCTAAAGTTGCACCAGGGAAGTTTTAGGTTGGATATTAGGAAGAACTTTACTGAAAGGGTTGTTAGGCATTGGAATAGGCTGCCCAGGGAAGTGGTTGAGTCACCATCCCTGGAGGTCTTTAAAAGACGTTTAGATGTAGCCCTTAGTGATATGGTTTAGTGGAGGACTTGTTAGTGTTAGGTCAGAGGCTGGACTCGGTGATGTTGGAGGTCTCTTCCAACCTAGGTGATTCTGTGATTCTGTGATAACTTGGCAGTAATGTGAACAGACATGGTAAAGAGGAAAAGAAGACGTATTTATCAAGTGACCGCTATTGATCTTGTTAGTGAAACCAAAGTTATAGCTTGGTATGCAAGCCAGCTTTCTACATGAAGGGGAAACTGAACAGCAATCATAGCAGGTGAAAAATACTCTTTTTGTGAAGATGAACAAAAAAACCCACACATTCTTATCTCTCAGAAATCTCTGTTATCTGCAATATAACATAAGGTATTAAGAGGTTAAAAATTCTGCTATTAGGCCCATTTCATGGTCCCATAAATCTCAGAGGTGGGAAGTTTAAATTAATTGTGAAATAGAAGGAATAAACCTGTTTGTTTCCCTAGTTGGTAGGGATATACAAAGCAAGTCCCTCCTCCTGGGCAATCACCATGATATAATGCATAACACATGGCAGAAACGGGCATGTCTGCAATCTCTAGATACTGTTCTAAGATTGATAAAACAGTATACGAATTGATTAAAAAATGTAAATGCATGAGAGAGCAATCACAAGGTATCAGGGGGAGGGGTGGGAGGAGTAGGACAGCCATATGTTCCTTTCCTCTTCCTGTGTTTGCTGCTCTCATACAGAGAATTCCCTGCCTGACAGATGGAGAGAAGTGTGCTTTATACAAGGTGCAGGCGGGTTTCTCTATCAAAGCTTAAGAGCTAGAGAACAAAGCACAGCAATTATGAGCTTTCTCTATTAAAATCTATGACCCTTGTCAGATATATTACAGATGACTTCCAGAGAACTACAGAGTATTTTTTTTAAAGGGATAATAATAATAATAATAAAAAATCACTGAAGATTACTAACAAAGTCACTTGTTCACTGACAGTTTCTTATTTTAGTTTTAGTAAGGAATTGATGCTAGGAAAAGAACACTCAATAGCTCAAAAGGCTGGAAGGAAATGTGTGTATATATATATATATGTTATATATATATATGTTATGAACACTCACTGTTTCAGCTGTTTAAAATCAGCCCCCCCTCACCTCACCACCCAAGTCTCCAGATAGCTTGAGATATATCATTTAACATTATTTGCATGAATGTGTAGAGTTGATAGATTTAGATAGTATGGATGGATGGCAGGTTTTTCTTTACCATAAATCCTGTCCCACACCAGGCAGCACGAGAGAAGCATTTTGATAGATAACATGAACTGAAGCTTTTTGATAGATAACAAACTCATTAATCACGTTCCTCTAAGTGCCACAAGAAAAATTTAAAATGCATCACATTTGGCACTTGTAAAAGTTTCTTACTTTCAGAACACAGCAGTTATTTCTCTGTGTTAGCCTAGGTAATCATTTTGATATTAAAAAAAAAAAAAAAAGACCAGTGGGAGTTAAATTTAGTTAAGACCAAACAAGGACGAGCTTCACAGTGCTATCATTAATGTTCCCTTCCTGTTCCCAGAGAACATTGGCAGAATTCCAGTTTATTAAAACAACAATCAAAGGCAGATCTTCTCTCTGTATATACAATGAGTCAAGGATGGATCATTTACTCAAACAGAGTGGTTCACTGAGGTATAAAAACAAAAATGCATTTCAGGAGAAATAGTTCATGAATATTGTGGAGAAACCAAAAAAACAAACAAAAAAACCTCCACAGTTGTGGCTCATACAAAAGCATTCCAATCATTATTAAATAAAAACAGATTTTTTTTTTTGAAAGCTTGAAGCACGAGATCCAGAATTAAAATATCTTTAAAGGATTAATTGGTAATTATTTGTACAGGGGATTGTCAGCATTTGTAAGCCTGTTAATTCAACTAAATTTTAAAGAAAATTCTTTTCCTGGCTACCATGCACTGTAATGTAAAGAAAAAGTTAGTACTACATATCGAAGTCTATTTACATGAAAAAATAAAGGTAGAAGGAAACCATGTGTACTGTGACAGAAACATGACAGGCATACATTTCTATAAAAAATAGGGATTAGATTATGGGATTCTGGTTTGTGAAATAACTGCTGTGAGATAATGGGTCGGAAGTTTATCTCAGAAGTCCTTTGGTTTGTGTCATGCTTCAGTGAAGATGGGGGAAGGGGAGAAAAGAATGAAAGAAGCAGACACAGGGCACAGAAAAAAACTGCAAAGAAAAATTGAGTTTGGAGTAAACCGAGTGGAAAACTAAATACACAGAAGGTGAAATCCTGACCCTATTGAAGTCACTGGGCGTTGTGCCATGAGATTCAAGGAAGCCAAGATTCCATCCAGAGACTGCTTAAGTAAAAATAAAAAAGACAGTGGCAGAGAACAACATTTAAAGATACATATGCTGTGTATCATATGTAGGTCACCTGTTGATGTGTAGTCTCACTTAGGGGTAGAGATGTTTTCCTGTTTTCTGAGCATAACACAAACTTCTTCAGCTAGAAGACAAAATACACTTGTATTTTTTATTTTCAATGACATACAAATAAGTACAAATAAGTAGTGAAATACTGAAAAAATGAAACACTATTTCAAGGGGAGAGGGGGAAGGGTGTTTGAAAATCTTGTTTAGCTAGACTCCACCTCATAAACTCAGCTGTCTAGGAGATTTACACATCCCTCGTAAAAGCTCTTCCCATCCTTGTAACACAATGATTATATCTCAAAGAATAATTTTAGAGGTTAAGCTGGATTGCTGTGCATCCAAATGGCAGCTAAAGATGTAAGACAAACAAGCTTCACACATGAAGACTCCTTGCAGCTAGTGGAGCCTCAGGGAGAAGTGTCTGTAAAATGTGCTTTGTTTGCAGGCTGCGTTTGGTAAACCTGAATCTTTGATAATGACACAATCGTATTGAATGGAGGCTGTGAGTGAATGCTTGTTGAACTTTTAAGATATGATTCAGCACAGCACTGTGAGAACAGAGCACAATAACATTAAACACCAGATGGTATTTCAAAGCCCATCAGATACACAGATTCCTTTTTCTTCTGTACAAAAGATCGGCAAGGCCTCATGTCTGAAAAAAAAGCCCATTAAGATAAATGGAGTTGATTTGGTTTTGTCTTGCTAGGCTATTATAAGAAAGTCATCTGAATGGGTCAAATTACAAACCACTCCAGATCAAAGGAGAACAACTGCAGTAGCGGGTCAAATTGATCCAAGCTATGTCAACTGGATCAGCATGAAACACTAAACTGCAGTGCAGAAACTCCATAGCATGAGGCTTGACAATAATAATTAACAGAAGCAATGCTTCCTTCACACTGAAAGTTAGGGAGGCTTTAGCTAGCTGAATTGATCAGAAATCTCTTTCACCATTGTCAGAGAAGGAAGTTTGTTAAAGCAACATCAGGACTCCAGGCTCAAGTGGGAAAAGCACCTCTGCAGCCCTGAGCACCCACAGCAGGTGAGGTGACAGGCGACACGGTACTGTCCATCTCAGAGGTACTTGTGCTGAGATACCTGAGAGTCTGGCTGTAGAAGCTGTGCCACGTGAGAGAGGACTCTCAGACTGGGAGTCACATTCAGCCAGGAGGAGTTCCTTCAAGGTACATGGTATTATCTCTGTGATTTATTTTGTCTGAAGGCAACATTGCATTTGTCGACTTGTTTCAGTGCTTCATTGGTGCAGCATGGTCCATGTGAGCAATTGGTGTCAGACAATGCCTGTTCTGTAGATGGGGGCTGTGTGAGGGTATGTGTGTGAACATTGCCGTACTGGTGGTAGCACAGCTTACAATGTTGTGTACAGCATAAAGGCAGAATTTCAGGGTGGTAGCTGTAGTAAAACAGCTAGAAAATGTTGTGAGGGAGAATAATGGAGTAGAGGAGCAGAAGGGAAAAGTCTCCTTAATAAGATAAGCATTTGACTGAATATAGAAATGGTAACTTTGTGCCCCTTTCCACCCCCCCCCCCCCCCCCCCCCCCCCCCAGTCTCCTGGTAAATGAAGAACCTCCACCAGTTAACAAAGCCACTCACAATGCAGGTTACATACAAAAACCTGGCACAGTACTGGCAAAAGGAGCAGCCCTTTAAGCTTCATCACAGATGTCCAAGTGTCCCCTCTTGCCTTTCTCATATGTCAGCAACAAACAGTGGTAAGCATGTCAAGCAAATGTCTGAAACATACATTTTCCTCGTAGCCCAGTTTTTCCTCAAACATTACATTTTTCCTCAACTTACATTTTCTACAACATACATTACAACTTACATTTTTCCTCAAACCCTGCTTGGAACTGCATTACTGCTAGTTGAGTCCTGAGAAGCTGTTCTCTGAGGAAGTAGTTACCTAGGGACTGTGTAAATCCTCTACAAATTACTGTTTGTCTTTTTGCCCATTCAACAGAAGTCCTATAAAATTGTAGTTTGCATCCTTCTGGCAACAGCAGAGTCACTGAATTCATTGTCTTCTCCTATAGTTATAACATTGTTTAATTCTGTTGCATTGGAGGCTCTTTTTTTTGGGAAGGGGGATGCAGCAGGACGTCTTCTTTTTTTATGTTTAATTCTAGAGGCATTAGACACCAGAAATTTGCCAGGAGTGCCACTGACTTAGTTTAACGTGAATAAGCAGCTTTAATAAGTGATGCATGTTTCCTCTCAGCTACAAACATTCTGGTTTTCTAGGGGCTAGGTACAGTGAAATGCTATGGCCATTCAAAAAGGCAAGGGTGTCAAAACCCCTGATGATTCCTAGCACTTGAACACATCACACAGGAGCAATTAAACTGACAAGGGGAAAAAAGCTCTCCTCAGTCCAGATTTACACTATGTTCCTATTCATGGACAAATCAACAAACATTTCAAATGCTTTGACTGAGTAATGAATGGGTTCTGGGTTAGTCACTGTGCTGACAGCAGGTTTTAAATTCTATTGAGTCAGGCAAGGGAGAAGGTGAATAGGGTAGAATTACAGGAAAGGATTAATGAGGGGTTTCTTGCTGAACATACTGTTGCAGTGTTCTCTCAGTCACTATACCAAGCAGTCACTGATTTTTGCCTTAAGGACTGTACTTTTATAACCTAAAATATGCCTCCTTAAACAAATCCACATCAGGCAATGTGTCAACACTTCATTGGTTTCAATAGAATTAGTTTCCTAAATGCTCTTTTCTGAAGCAATTTTTGTACTTGAAAATGCATTACAAGGAACATTTACTACAACTACAGTACAATGTGTATAATACGACAAACACAGTTTTAATCAGTGCAAGCTGTAACAACAAATATACTACACATATGGTCTCTCTTTCATTCCTGTTTGCTCCTCTGCAGTCATAGTTAAAATCCGGTCATTTGTCTTTCTACAACCGTTAGTTACTATGATAGATTTAAACATCATTTTGAAGAAAACAAACAAAAACAAGAATGCAAAACCAAAAATAAAACAAACAAAATAAAAAATAAAATATAATAAACACCACAGAAGGTGCAGTAACAATTTCAAGGTGATGACTTACGCCTGCTTATTAATGTTGTGTTCTTATTGCTTATCATATATAGAAAAGCATACCCTGCAATAAAATCATTTTCCTAGAAGAGAGAATATGCAAAAAGCCTCCACTGTAAGTTGCATATGAATATGAAATTGAATGTCAGCACCATTTGCCAGGCTTAGCTGGCTCACATTCACTGAATAGTCTTAGAGGTTACCAAAGGCTGTTGAGATGCCACATCACTTGCTCTGAAGCATCCCACAGCTCAATCAGCTGCTAAGATTACATTGGTATGGTGACAGTGATCTTCAGATCCAGGGACCAAGGGAAAAATCCCTTTTTTTTTTTTCTCCTTGCCCATACATTGCTGTTGGCCTTTTTTCATAATGTGATTTTTGAAGGAGTCTATTTTTAACTTTTCTCATAAATTAGAACAACTACAACAAATGTAACTTTCAGTCCTTGTTTTCCTTCATTACTTTTACTTTTCTGTTGTATACTATTTTTCTTGAAACCCCATTTTTTTTGCATTTTGAATGATACAAGTACAATAAAACACAGAAAAAACAAACAAATGCGAATTATGTGAAAGCTGTTTATTGCTGACTGCAAGACAGAGCAGAAGGGGAAGGAAGGAAGGAAGGAAGGAAGGAAGGAAGGAAGGAAGGAAGGAAGGAAGGAAGGGAAGGAAGGAAGGAAGGAAGGAAGGAAGGAAGGAAGGAAGGAAGGAAGGAAGGAAGGAAGGAAGGAAGGAAGGAAGGAAGGAAGGAAGGAAGGAAGGAAGGAAAGATGAAATCACACAGCTCATTTCTTCTTCCCCACTCCAGAAAGTCCCCAGCTTTATAGACCTAAAGATCTATTGACAGATTAGACACCTCACGAGTATTAGAAGTACATGTTATTCATACTGGCCTGCTTCAGCAACTGAAGAAATAACAGTGATGATCACTTCAGTTTTCATTAAAGGTACAGGTTGGCCTCTCACAGTGCCAAACTCTTGCCCTTGCTCCTGCAATACCAGTGCAGCAAGATCTGCACATGTGCACAAGATTGCAGGATATAAGACCTCTGAAAACCTTGAAAACCTTGAAACCAGAAAGTATATATATATATATTTTGTTATAGAAAGCAGAAAAAGAAACATTTAACTGTATAGAAGCAGATGTACAGTATCAGACCTAAGGTCTGCCTCTCTCCATTCCAGAGCTCTGTGTCTGACAGCCGCAATGGCCAGCAAGCCTGGAAAAATGAGGGCAAGACATGCCCTCCCTCTGGTTTTGTCACTTGTTATCAACAGTTGGTGGCTTAAGGGTTTCTTCAGAGCTTGGTTCGTGCAACCTGGTATTTACTATAATTTTTCTATCATGGATATATCTGATCACTTTTGAAGCCATTTAAGTAGAAGCAGGAAGACAACAGGCTTATAAAGTCAGATCTGAGGACAAGTAAAATCTGAATATAAATAGACTACAATAAATTGTAAGGTTATGAAAATAGAGAGTTTTCAGTCTACTGCTAAGGATGAGATAAAATAATAAGCATGTTAGGATAGTGTTTTAAAAATTTAATAAAAGGTCATGTATAACAAAGTCAAATGACTTGGAAAGCCTCTTTTTGTTCTGGCAAGACAGATGTACAGAATTTTTGTAGAAAACATTCACACACTAATTTTAAAGGGAAGAGATTCAGGCCTGAAATTCATTTCATTTTTTTTTTCTCAGTATAAAATAGTTGAATATACACTTGCTTCTCTTATTGGCAAAGCTCTTTGAGTAGTACAGGTTGAAAAATGTGAACTTCACTGTACCCCAGGGCCTTAACAAAGGCTGCACCCATTTATCTGAGAGGAAAATATATATATATATATATGTATAAAAGCTTAGTAGAAATAATACCTCGAAAACCTCCTAATACAGATAACTAACTTAATCAATAAAATATAAGGATATAAGGTTCATTAGCTCCAGTGAGGACTTAAATGTCAGATATAACTAACTCAGCAGGGGTGATGAAATTTGATATGAGAGGAAAGACCTCTGCATAAATAACCTAGAAAACACTCCCTGTCTCTTCAATATCACCCCCCTTTTTTTTTTTTTTTTTTTATATATGAAATCAAGACTGTTGGTGGAGGGCACAATCAAGAAAAAAAAAAAAAAAAAAAGGACCCAAGGACCCAACACCACAGGGTAAGGGTTTAATTCTAAAATCACATCTTCATATTTTCCGGAAAATATTGAATGTGGATAATTTGATATAAACCACATCCAAGGATTATGACAATATTTAAAATTAATATTCATGCAAGACAACAGAATGAAAAAATCACACATCTGTAAACTGTATCGTACGATTCGATATAAGTACATGGTATTGCAAGATCCCAAGATCTTTAGCTCCCTGAATCTTCAAGACTTGCATTGCTCCACAACACTCCATACCATCTATCTTGTTAAGATGTTAGGAGATTTTTTAGTCTCCTTGCTTAAATATTAACCTAATTTTAAAAATAAATGAAAGATTTCAACATTCCCATCAAAAGATTGAATTTTAGAAAAGAAGTTGCATATTTTCTTGGTAGCTTTTTTCAAATCCATTTTATGCCATACTCTGTATGAGGTAAAAAGTATGTACTTTACATGAGAAAAATAGGTTATTTTGGCATATTTTAGAGAAAGATGTTGAAGCTGCATAAATTTAACATTTACTGCAATATAAGCATGCTAGCAGTTTAGCTTATGCTTCAAATTTTATTGTGATTATTTTGAAACATTTCTTACATAAATGTAAATTCCTGATTACATCCAGGAAATTACATTAACCTAGTGATTGAAAACTCACTGGTGATAAACAGCAACAACAAACTCAAACTGGCCATGTATGTTCAGATATCTTATTTTTTTCAACTCAGTTTCCACTAACAGTTTTATAGAATACTGCTTAGTTTATTTCGATAATATAAATTCTTTCTCTGTCAGAAAATAACAACAAAAAACAAAATAAACAAACAAACAAAACTAATATTAACACTAGGGTAGAAGGTCCTCAGAAGTTCACACATGACTTCCATATGTGTTGGTGGAGATGATGTATGATATTTAAATGAGATGCATCAGGAGTGGGAAGACTTATCTGAGTGCCCAGGACAGAGGCAATGACAGCTGAGATTAATTTTGGTTACAAAGTAAAGACCACCATGAGTAATATAACCTGTGGATGCTAGATCTTTGTAAAAGAGCTTATTGGATAGAATAGTTGAAACAAGATGTTTTATACCTGTTGGGCCAGCTTGATTGGTTTGGTGTAAAAGATAAGAATAATTTTCTAAATGCAAATAACAGAATCAGAGAATTGTTCTTCAAAAGAGATCTGCAAACCTAGGAGCACCTGTTTAACAATCACATTTTTTTTCTCTTTAAAATAGCCATATCAATGGATTATTATCAGAAAAACACACATGAGAACCTAGGAGGCTGCTGCTGGTGTAAATGCATGAACATTTCCTCTGAGAGGCAGAACAAAGAGCCATACCTTGCATTTTCTCTCAAAATTAATATTCCAGAGGAAACCTTCTTCCTCTGGAAGAAATCATGCATTATAGACCCTACTTAAATGAAAATAAAAATGCTTAACTCCCTGAGCTCAGCATCTCGTTTACATGATTATTCTATAGAATTGTTTCTGTACTCTTGTGATTACTAAAAAGGTGCATCACGTTGCTCTATTGTAAACAAGAAAAGACAAAAATTAATCCTTGGTATAACTCCAACAGATTGTCAACTTTCCTGAGCTCCCCAGAAAGAATACTCTTGTGGTTCTTTCTAAATCCTGAAGAGCTGTTCATTCTTTTCTGTCTGCATTTTACATATATCTCAGGAGAAATATCATGAATCTATTTTAATTTACATAGGATTTAAAGCCTTTGAAGAGTGCCAAATTGATAGGATTTTGGACTGAAATCCATGTTTACAGAACAAGCTACAGTAATCTTAGCATAGTAATGGAAGACCCTAGGGCAGCCTTTCACATGACAACCTGAGCTGTGATTCTGGCAGAGATGATAAGGAAATGAAAGTTCTTTATCTTGATCTTGACTGCCAATATGAGAATGTATATTTACTGTGGACTTAATCTTTAGCCTTCTTGCAAGGTGTGTCCAAGGAAAGGAACTGGAAGCCATTTGTGGTGACGTTTCCTTTGCATAAAGTGGACATTATGGCAGGAAAATAAATGAATTACAAATTTCATATTATTTAAAAGGAAGACTTTTGTCTGATGCTAGCACAGATCTTCTAGGAATATTTCTCTTGCTGTTGCTGCACTCCTACTGACACTACTCAGTGTATGCATAGAACACAATATATTCATGTGAAACTCACTTCAGATTCAAAAACTAGAGAGACTAGGGAAATACAAATGTATGTTGAATTTGAACATAAGGTGGTAAATACCATGCAAAGACAAGCAGTAAAGTAGTCTACAGTTCACAGGAAAGAGCATCATTTCTACCCTGTGTGGTGAGAGCACTAGGGACTGGAAAAGAGAGAGAGATTCAGGGAGCTCTGTGACAGGGACCGTCCACAGTGAAGCATGTTTCTTATGGAAGCTACATATGGCCCATGTAATAGCACTATGTGGTCAGCAAGGTTCAAGCTGCATCATAAAATTACACAGAAAACTCATTTACACTTTGAACAAGGACTTGAATTTCAGTAGTCTTGATCTAATTGTTCATTATTCTATTTAAGCTGGAAGAATTTCAAGACAAGCACAAAAATTGCTCTTCTACATGCAATTTATAATACCTGATATGTACATTTTCTTGACCTCTGTTATTAAAATCATCCAGATGTTCATGAACACAGCCGGCTTTTCACTCGCTCATCACCCTGCTTAGATATGTCAGTAATTTAATCCAATGTAATACAAAAGCTTGGCTATTTTTAGTGACATTATGCCTAACTCCAAAGACCTAGAGGCTAGCATTAGAAGATTAGAGTTCATGCAGGAGTACTTTATCCCTGCAATACACACAGGGATGAAAAGTCTACTAAACTCATGTATTGACAATTTATATCCAGGTTTTCTACAGTGTGTGGCTTGGTTTCAGAGTTCTTTTTCTCTATTTCTTTTTTTCCTTCCTTCCTTCCTTCCTTCCTTCCTTCCTTCCTTCCTTCCTTCCTTCCTTCCTTCCTTCCTTCCTTCCTTCCTTCCTTCCTTCCTTCCTTCCTTCCTTCCTTCCTTCCTTCCTTCCTTCCTTTTTCTTTCTTTCTTTCTCTTTCTTTCTTTCTTTCTTTCTTTCTTTCTTTCTTTCTTTCTTTCTTTCTTTCTTTCTTTCTTTCTTTCTTTCTTTCTTTCTTTCTTTCTTTCTTTCTTTCTTTCCTTCCTTCCTTCCTTCCTTCCTTCCTTCCTTCCTTCCTTCCTTCCTTCCTTCCTTCCTTCCTTCCTTCTTTCTTTTTCCTTCTTTCCTTCTTTCCTTCTTTCTTTCCTCCTTTCTTTCGTCCATTCCTTCTTTCCTCCTTTCCTCCTTTCTTCCTTCCTTTCTTCATTTCTTCCTTCCTTTCTTCCTTTCTTTCTTTTTCTTTCTTCCTTCCTTTCTTTCTTTCTTTCTTTCTTTCTTTCTTTCTTTCTTTCTTTCTTTCTTTCTTTCTTTCTTTCTTTCTTTCTTTCTTTCTTTCTTTCTTTCTCCTTCTTTCCTTCTTTCCTTCTTTCTTTCCTCCTTTCTTTCGTCCTTTCCTTCTTTCGTCCTTTCCTCCTTTCTTCCTTCCTTTCTTTTTCTTTCTTTCTTTCTTTCTTTCTTTCTTTCTTTCTTTCTTTCTTTCTTTCTTTCTTTCTTTCTTTCTTTCTTTCTTTCTTTCTTTCTTTCTTTCTTTCTTTCTTTCTTTCTTTCTTCCTTTCTTTCTTTCTTTCTTTCTTTCTTTTTCCTTCTTTCCTTCTTTC
>NC_089912.1:22329272-22369272 GCF_040182565.1 Anser cygnoides
AACAGGTAGTTTCAGAAAAGAAGTACAAAAGGTGCAAGAATTGACCAGGACACAGTTTTCACCTTAGCTGCTTCCAAAGCTTTTGCAAGCTATCTTTCCAACCAAGCTCTTGTGTCTTTACACAATTACCGTTTAACCCATCCTGGATCTTTCCTTGGTATTCATCCTAACCTTGCTCCCTTTTTGTTTAAGCTGATATAGAACATGTAAGACCATGTGGTACTTGTTTAGATACCAGCTCTCAGCTAGTATGACATGTATTTAAATGGCAACTTTAAGTCTGCCAGGGAACTGATAAATGGCATTGTATGACATGAGACATTCAAAATCAGAAGGCAGTTTTCCTCTGACTTCATTCATGTTCAGTGGCATCAATAACTTTGTTCTTTGAAAAAGAGGAACTGATGAAAGGTTCTCACTCCAGACCTCCCTCTCTTCAACATTTGTGTTCATAGCCTCCAGAACAACCCTACTATAAAGCTACAAATAAAATAGTAATAAAGGGTAAAGGAGCCTAAGGTAATCTGCCAGTCTCTTCTCTCATTCCTCAGAGATATTTGCCATCTGCTGAAAATTCTTTATTGCTTTAATGGGGAAAAAAAGATAAAAAAGTCTGAATATCTCCTTGGTACACAACAAACATTATATACCACACATGGAAATTTGATAAAAAAATATGTTGTGTGAGTTTTTAGAGAAACATTTTGTGCATGCCCCACAAATCTACTCCTTTTATTGCTTGTACATGGAAGATACTCAGATACTTCAGTGATGCACAGCAATATAAAGCTCTAATGTAAACCTTAATGGGCAGAAATTCTGACTTACTTACAAGCTGGGAATTAATTGCAGTTCCTAGAGGATGGATTTGCTATCATTAAAGTTATTAAATGTAGTATATTTATTATTTGGAGTTTTTTTTTTTTTTTTTCAAAGAGAACTTCAGGCATTCTATCAAGTATATAGTCCTTTACTTCTATTCCCTCTGAAAGACTTGGCATTTTTTATCTGATCAAGAGTTTGAATCACACAAAAAATCCAGAGCAGAAGCCTGATTTACCCACTTTGTTTCTTCTTTTTACTAAATGAAACTAAATATATCATTTTCTAAAGATTTTTACAAATAATAAATAATTTTGCAGCTATGCAACCTAGCCAATTTTTATGCAAGAGCAGTAATGGATTATAAGGTTAGCTCTAAATTGTGATCCCTTGTGCAGTTCTTAAATGAGGGACAATGCCAACTCAGCTTTGCTTAGCTCATTTACTCTGCATCTCAGCTTGTAAATTAATCATTGCTGGCAACATCAATTTGGTTGTAATTAATCATACAGGGAGGAGCAAAGAAATTGCACTAAAGTGTGTCATATTAACAACGTTATCTGATTACTCTCAGTGTAATTTACCAGGATCCTGATGCGTTCATATGAGGCTTCTGGCTGCTAGTTTGGCACACAAGGAACTTATAAATTGCTGCATGTGATTGGTAGAATAATGGGTAGTCCAACTAGCCATATATGTAGATTTCTAATGAACTCTGCTTTGATGCATTACTTTTGTGCCCATAATTGCACAGGTTCTCAGCCCTTTAGGTCTCAAATTGCCAGTGAAGGAAAGGGACCTCTAGTGCCCCTTTGTCACAGAATAAATAATGAAGACAACTTCCAGGCAAGCCAAGGAGAATTCCACCCTGGTGAAATGCTGCTACAGCCAAAGACAAAATATAAAGGAAAGGACTGTATGGAATTTAAAACACAAGGTACCTGGAACAAATACAAAATGGAAAACAACTAGCTAAACAAGTTCTTGTTATTGATTTTTTTCTTTTTTTTTTTTTTCCCCCCCAAAAAAAAGAGCAAATGAAAAGATTAGATGTTGATGGTTTTATGAGGCAATAGGACATTCAGTTCTACTATTTCAAAGGAATTCCTCTGTTAATAGGATACTCAAGATCTTGAATGACTCAAATCACTGAACTTGAACTTTCTTTACACATCTCTCTAACCTCAAAACAGGTTAATGGCAGACAATTTCATTTTTTTAAAAAAATAAACTACATAATTTTCATCTGAGATATACATCACTGTCCAGAAAGGAAGCAGGAAAACAGTACTGAAGATAATCTTAAACATTAAAACACAAATCCCAAGTCTAAGTTGAAGAAGTGAAACAATGGTTTTTGCAGTTGTACATACATCTAATGCAACTGTATGTATGTCCAATCCAGGTAGCTATCTACAGGCACATGCAGTCTAAACCTGAAACCTGAGGCCATACTTTACCGAAGAGTGTCAAAGATTCAAAGGCACGTACATGATTGTACATAAATAATAACTGTTTGGAATTAACGTGCAAAGAAAGATTGTTATTTCACACAGCATCATACATTAATTCTGTGAATGTATTAAAATTAGTTCTCCTACTTTCATGGTCCCAGTATTTTAAGATACAGTTTCAATTAAACCACTGTGCTCATGTCAGAACTTCACAATGAGCAAATGAGAAAGGTCAGAAATAAGGTAGATTGGCTTCATGTCTGAGTACGGCTCACCATTTCCAGGAAAATGGGTGACCTACTTAAACCCGGGGGCCAATAGTAAATGTATTTCAGCTTAGGCAATAATTACAGAAGGCCCATTAGCCTGTTACAGGAAGCTCTGTAGCAGGCCACTGGAAGAAATTATTTCTTTTGTTTTAAATGGAATAGCAGTATGAAAACAGGTGTCTCCTGTCCTGGGAAAATTGAGCTAACTGAAAAAGAGAAAATTCAGGTACTAGGAAGAACAGAGCAAATGCCCATTGACACCCTACATATAGTTATTATCTCTACAAGCAAGAGACCCCCTGACATCCCTTCTGTCTCAATGAGAGGGAAGGTGTGGGAGCAGAGCAATCACCTGAGATGGGTTTTGTGAGAGCAAACCTTGTCAGGTGGTGCCAATGGTCCCAACAGCCCAGGAGCTTCTTCCTGTCCCCTGTTCCCTCTAGGGCATGCCAGGGCCATCACAGGAACTGGAGGCTAGCAAATGGTGACTGAAAGGTTTCACTTTCTTCCAACCATCTATGGATGTCTTTAGCTAGATACATACCCAACTTACAGGTGGTCTTGCTGAAGCAGAGCTGAAGCATGTTTTTCTCTCTAAATCTTTGAAAAATAGTTGCTCATAATTGGTGCTTAATGTTAACTGAGTTCATTGAAAGCTGTCTAATGAAATTCAATGCTAGCAAATATTTCCTATGTTGTTTGAGAAGATAATTACCTTCATATTGTGCAAAGCTGTTCCACTCTGAACCCACAAGACTTGTGGGAGGTACTCTTAATCTTCCAAGTTTTGTTCTCAAAAGGTAAAATAAAGGTAATATTACCCACTAGTTACTTGCACACCTGAAACTGCAGGGTGAGACACTATTTTTGACCCACTTGTAAGGCTTAAAGCAATATATCAACAGTTTATAATGAACAACATCTGAGTTAGGCAACAAACCCCATAAAACAGCAGTAATAAAGAATTTCTACAGGACACTCCAGTTCCCATAAGAACACCGTATTGTTTTTCTTCACAGATGTGGAAGATATGGTGTTAATGTAGGTAAATTACAGGACAACATTCTCAGCCCATATTACATACCAAAGCAGCAGCCACAAAAAATGGTAGATACCCAAGTAGGTAAACTTAAATCTGAATAGCGAGGTCGCATTTGTATATACTCTTAATAAATAAGCACTGGCATGTTTCATTAACTGTCTATACTCTAAAAAGGATGTTTAAAAGTTAGAAATGACTTGAAGATAAGTGTCACTAAAGTTTGATACCTGGATAACAGACACTTGGCTAGCCTAGACTATTTGTTTGTCCAGAAGAATCACTCTTAGTGAGTTTATCAGTGCATACACACATGTAAGGGGAAGAAGTTACAAGGTTTGAGTAGCAGGGGGCCACAGTTGTGACCTGCATGGGAAGACAGCTGAAATTAGTTGCAACTGGCTCTGAAACCTATTTAAGCAACAGTGGAAAAAATAGAAAACTTTAACACTGCATGCCAAAATATATCCAGGTAGAGAAGCATATGTTTTCCTGATCAGATATGTTGTAAAGAAGTGCTAGTAGCTGGTGGTAGCTGAAAACATGCTCTTGGGGTGGTTGTTATGCCAGAATGTGGTACGTACATCATCGAAGGACCTGCAGTCTGTGGGTGACCTGTGCTGGGGCAGGGACACCAGGGAAAAGAGCCGTAGACATTGTTGTATATGGAGTGGCAGAAAACCTTTAAGCATTGGCCAGCAGAAAGAAACCATCAGGAATAGATATCTGATTATAAATGGCTCTGACAGAAGAAGGTCTAAGGAAATCCAGTCTCTGGAATATTTAGTCTAGTCATTACTGTCTGGAAGTGGTAGAACACAGACTGTAATTAACCAGGAAAAATAAGCAGGAACATACCATCCTGCTGCTGTCCAAAATCTTGGCACCAAGACCAGATAGAATGAAATCACAAGTTTGATTCAAAGAGCACCGTGTGTCTAGCCTTTGTAAGAGAGGACATCTGCCTGGGTCACTATAATGGTCCTTTGTAGGCTTTTAAGCCTTAAAATCACTATACCTGAGAGTAGAAACAGTGTGTAATAGCAATGAGCAGTACGCAGGCAGTATTCAAACAAACAAACAAACAAAAAGGTTTGGCAGAAAAGGGTTAAGAAATATCTGTTTGTGATTCTCCTGCTGCTCATACCTGTGCCTGTACACGCAGATGTTATAGCCCAGAAGACATTTGCTGATACAGCCATTTGTGGAGCCAGATCACAGATTAGAGAATTTAAGCAATCTGTGTGAAAAATAAAACTCTAACGACAAAAAAACAAACTAACAAACAAAGAAACAAAAAACAGAAAAATAATGTATAGATAACCATTTCTTAAACAAATCTTCCAAACTTTATACATGTCCTGAAGTCAGAACAGCTTGTCAAAAAGAACATAAAAATCTTTAATCATTATTTTACAACTATATTATATCAAGCTCTGCTTATCTTAACCTTTAAAAAGTGTCAAAGTGTGCAAATGTTAAAACAACCACAGTTTTCAAAAGAGTTTCAGTAAGGTGTAGCACCTTCTGCAGTGCTAAAGTAGGCAGAAGATATTTAAGTACTTTCAATTACTTTTAAAACTTTCAAAAGATGAAAAGAGGCCTTGAACACTTCTGATTCTTAAAAGTTAGGAACTTTAATTTTTGAGAGAATGAAGTTTTGCAAACACACAAGACCAAACTTTGTCTGTCCCCTGTAGAAATCCTGTCTCAAAGTTGCTAAGAAACTCATAAGAGAACACAAAGATTTTAAAATGGCTTTAGTTAGCATGTGGTTTCATTTGAGAAACATGGGTATGACTTAAATCAACCAAACACAGATGCTAGAGTTGGATGAAATCACAGAAAAACTATGATCTCAATTTCATTAAAATTATAGGACAGTGAGTGCAAAAAATGCTTGAATTATTTGGATGCCTATGCATAGGACTATGTCTCAAAAATATCCCAGTTATTCAGGGTTATTGCTGATCAGTCTCACACAGAAGACATTTTTACACAACTCAGTATGCTAGAAATTATACTTGCTACACTTGTGGATTTTCTACATTCTAAATACATAACTACATAGCCCTGGACACTTCAAGCCATCAGCTCTTCCACAGAAGCTGGAATGCAAGGGCCTCATTACAGACATCAGATGTTCTGCCAGAGAAACTTTGTAACCACATAAATTGATAAAATGTATTACTGTGATTTAAATTCCTTTTCTGGTCATCTTGAATACTGAGACATAAAAAAAGATAAGATTCAAAGATTCAAAAGATTATAATATATTTTTCCAATATATAGTATTTATATATATAAAATTTATATATATATATATAAATATATATATATTTTCCAATATATAGTATATTTTCCAATATACTATCTGTGATAGTGTCTGTAACATGATATATATATATATATATTTCTAACATAGCATTTCAGGCACTTATAACAATGTGTTCTGTTAATTCCAAACAAAAGATTTCCTAAGATAAAATCAAAATAAAAGAAAAACAAAAAACAAAACAACACACACACAAACAAATCCCTCAGACTGGTGCCAGTTGGATAGAACCTGACATTTCTTAACAGTGCATGAGCTTAAACTAAAAAAAAAGCCCTGCTGATATGATACAAATGTAAAAATGAAATAACAAGATAAAAGAGGTACTAATGTGATCCACATGTAAGAGGAGAATGTCCTGGTTTTCAGACAGGATTTGCTTCAACTCAAGTCAAATTCTGTTTTCCAAAATCAGCAAGAAATTTTAGGAGAGTATATACAATGAAAAATATTGTTATTAAATTGCGTGTATTCTGCACTACAAAAGGACAGCTAAATTTATAGGAAGAATTACATCACACACACACAGACAAAAAAGATTCTTGAAAATAGAATAATAAATTTGCAAGATGTACTCTTATGTTTGCAGTGTGTTGATGCCTGTTGGGGACTACAAAGTGAGGAACTTGCTGTCTGATACAATTATGTTATCTGATATATTCATATCATTTTGGTGTTTCTGCTGGGTATCGATAGATCTGCTTTTGATACATTCACAATGACAGACACGTGATGGGTGGGCTTGTTTCCTCTGATGCTTTTGAGACTGCTTACAACAAGAGGCAGCATGTTCCTCCTATTATTAGAATTCCTTAGTTGCCAGTTTGACAATCTTTTCTCCATGTTTCAAGCTGAACTAATTGCCAGGTTGGGATTCAGAATATATATATATATATTTTTTTTTCCAGTCTTAATTTTGTCCTACAGGGTAGTTGTATGGTTTGTGACCATAGTTGTGTCATAGAACATCAAAGACTTCGTCGATCTTTTGTCCTTTGTTACCAGAGTTACCTTGTGGATGACTGTGACTACAAGATACTGAACTCACAGAATCACAGAATCAAGGAATGGCCAAGGTTGGAAGGGGCCTCTGAAGACCATCTAGTCCAACCTCTCTGCCAAGCAGAATCACTTAGAGCACGTTGCACAGGATGGCATCCAGGCAGGTTTTGAATATCTCCAGAGGAGACTCCACAACCTCTCTGGGCAACCTGTTCCAGTGCTCTGTCACCCTCACAGTAAAGAAATGTCCTCTCATAGTCAGCCAGAACTTCCTGTGCTTCAGTTTGTGCCTGTTGTCTCTCATCCTGTTGCTGGGCACAACTGAAAAGAGACTAGCTCCATCCTCTTGGCACCCTCCCCTCAAATATTTATACACATTGATGAGGTCTCCCCTCAATCTTCTCTTTTCCAGGCTAAACAGGCCCAGTTCTCTCATCCTGTCCTCATACAACAGGTGCTCCAATCCTCTAATCATCTATGTTGCCCTCTACTGGACTCACTCTAGTAGTTTTATGTCCCTATTGTATGGAGGAGCCCAGCACTGGACACATACTCCAGGTGTGGCCTCAACAGGGTTGAGTAGAGGGGGAGGATCACCTTCCACCTTCCTTGGCCTGCTGGCAACACTCTTCCAAATGCAGCCCAGAATACTGTTGGCCTTCTTGGCCACAAGGGCACATTGCTGACTCATGGTCAGTCTGCTGTTCACCAGGACTCCCAGGTCCCTCTCTGCAGAGCTGCTCTCCAGCAGGTCAGCCCCCAGCCTGTACTGGTGCTTGGGGTTATTCCTCCCAGGACCCTGTATTTGCTCTTGCTGAACTTTACGTGGTTCCTCTTGGCCCAACTGTCCAGCCTGTTGAGGTCCCTCTGAATGGCAGTATGGCCCTCTGGGGTATCAGCCACTCCTCCAAGCTTTGTGTAATCAGCAAACTTGCTGAAGGTGCACTCTGTTCCATTGTCCAGGTTGTTGATGAGTAAGTTAAACACTGGACCCAGTACTGACCCCTGGGGGACACCGCTAGCTACAGACCTCCAACTAGACTGCACCACTAAGCACAACCCTCTGAGATCTGCTGTCCAGCCAATTATCAATCCACCTCACTGTCCACTCATCTAGGCCTCACTTCCTGAGCTTGTCTATGAGGATGTTATGGCAGACAGGGTCAAAAGCCTTGCTGAAGTCAAGGTAGACCACATCCACCACTCTCCCATCATCTACCCAGCTACTCATCTCATCATAGAAGGGTATCAGATTGGTTAAACATAATTTCCCCTTGTTGAATCCATGGCGACTATTCCTGATCACCTTATACTTGGAGATGACAAATAAATAAAAGGATCAAGCTATTTATTTATTACTTACTGTAATGCTCAAACTAGAACAATGGAAAAAACTGCAGAACATTAAGGTGTTAATAATGCCCCCTCCCCTCCCCCCCCCCTTTTTTTTTTTTAATATTAAAGAAAGCATATACCCTCGTACCCTTGATTCTAGCACGGAGAATCAATATTGTAAATATTCCCAATGAGCAGATATCTCAGCTGTGGCTGGTGTGCACTTCCTGCTTAATATTTGTTAGACAACTGCTAGGGATGTGGGAGCATTAATTCACAGATGTATGCTACACATTTGTGGGATTATGGCAGCATGACAGAGCAATTCCAATGCTACTTCACTGATAGAGATGAGAGAGAAATAGTGGTTCTCCAATGATAATTTTCACTTTTGAGACAAATATTAAAATTGAAATAGTACAGCTATAAAAAAAATGAAAAAATGGGGAGGGTATCAAATTCTGGAGGATAAAGGAAGTCTTACACTCATAAATCATCTACTGAATGTTTTGTTTTTCACATAGTGAAATAGCCAAAATATGAACTACAAATACTCATTACATCACAGGAAGCTAACTGTTTTAAAAATATGATTTTTTTTTGTAAGCACAAACAAATGATGGTGGAGCAGTATCCTAGTTTTAAAACAAAGGAAATCACAGACATGTAAATGAACTGGTTATGCAGGGGTGGAGAAAGAAGGATTACGGCAGCTGAAAGGTACATAAGAAGCAGCTTCCTTAGAAGGCACTGTGAGGAAGAAGAGTCCTTTAAAGAGGCATGAAATGGATTTTTTTGTTTATAAGCATAGTTTGGCCTGTTCTTCTCTTATGGATTGAAAGACCTATTTATTTTGAGTTACACCTACTTGTGAAGAAAAATTAGCTAAGTTTTCTACAAGTCCCTCTTTCTAAAGACCAGATGGTATTGATTTAAGCATAAGGTAGATGGCAGAAATAGGGCAGAATTATCATGGGGTGGGGGTGCAACAAATAATCCTTTATGAATTGTATAGCTTCTTATTATTGTTGATAATTTTGCATTTGAAAACCTGTATTTTTCAGAATAGCTGCAAACACTGTGTAAAGTGAAATCTTCTGTCATGAATTTTTCTCTTGCATACAGTACACTTGTGATACTTGGTTTTCAAAATGGTTTAGTGATCTCTTAAGAAGCTGCTATTACTAGTCTTGCCACACATCTCTGAAACTTGCTGTCTAAATTGAACATGACCATAAGAAGTACAGCAAGTAGGAGACTGAAAGAGCTTTTTGGGTTATTTGTCATTGCCAGGAATATTTTGAGGGTGCCAGGCTTCCTTATGATTAATTGAACAAGTGTGAATAATGACACTTTCATAAATAAATAATCTACAAAGTAACATAAGCATTTTATATCATTTAAAGACCCTAAATAATTTATCAGATCTTATTAATACACTCTACTCCCTGTTAAAAACAGTGCTTCAATTTGAAAGTAATTGTTAAATTGAACAAGTTTTTTTCTTAGAGTAAGACCTGTCTCAACAGAAGTAAGTAATCCATTGCAAAAAGGTTTCTAATATTTCATCTTTGAATATACCTACTATCTTATAAACTTCTTATCCTTCCAGAAAAAGGTTAAGATTCCTGATGCAAAATATAAAATAACATTCATATTAAGTACATGCAGTTCCAAGGGAGGTGATCCAGTCTAATTTTCTGAAGACTGTAATTTTTCCTTGGCTTTATCTAATAGGCGACTCCATAATGAGTTACCATTATTGTGGTCTACATTATTGAGATTTTCTGGGTTCTGCATTATTTTTGAACACACAGAAAACAAACAAACAAACAAACAAACCACCACCCAAAAAAAAAAAAAACAGTCAGTAATACCTGTAACTGAAAAGAATGTAAAGAATTCATTGTTGCCACTTATAAAGTTTGCTCCACCACAAATAAGACCTACTAATCCCTACCAATTAATGTGCTAGAAGCATTTCCTTCCAGTCCAAAAGTACAGTGGTCAGTTTAATGCTTAATACATGAACAAGACAAAACAACTGTGATCTGCTTTCTCCACTGGCCCTCCTTTGTCTAGCATATTTCCTCCACAAGGACAGGAAAAGACAGAAAAAGGTGACAGAAAAAAAAATTGGCCAGTCATGTAGCAGGGAAAGAAAAACAACAACAAAACAAAACAAAGAAACAAAATAACAACAACAACAACAACAACAACAAAAACTCTTCCTGGCCATCTGAGTAGCTGTGTTAGAAGCTGACTTTTGACTTTACTGCAGGCCAGGAAGCTCTATGATGTTGCTGAGGAGCACAGTTAAAGCCTATGAACAAATGCCAATGTAATAATTCAGAGATTCAAAGTTAACAAAATGAGAAGGAACCACTAATGCTGTGTAGCTTAGACATTCATGCATAATTTATATATATATATATATATATTTAACATTAAAATTCACATCTAGATCATTTCAGATGAAACACGCTCCCAGATTCCTGACAGCAACTTTCCCCTGATAAACTTAGTAACTTTCCCCCCTTTTAGTGCCAGAACCCAATATTTTAATTACATTCTCCCAGTCACTGGAATTTGTTAAATTTTTGTCACTCAGATTGAGAAATTTGACCCTTCTGAGAGGTCTTCAGATCAGGCTAAGTACTTAGAATAATTACATCAGTTTTCTCCTCAAGGAAATAAACTCCTGAAGCTTCCTTATGTGAAGTTAGTTATTTGGATCCTAGGTCATCTTCATACTCTTTTACTTCTTTTACAATTTTAAAGGTTCTCTCAGTCTGCTCAATCACAGCACTGTGTGTTACTTCCTTCAGATATCACAACAGTTATCACAGCCACCCTAAAACTCTTCCATAGCTATCTTCTTCCAGTAGGGTTTCCTATCCCATAGTCATACACTGGAGTCGTTAGCCTACATATATTTGGTGTGCTACAACGTCTGAGTTGGGTTGTAATTGTTTAAATAGCTGTTTCAGGTCAGTTTGTAAAAGAAAACTTCCTTTTTTATTATTTATTGATATACCAATCCTTGCAACATATGAACATTATTACAAGAAAGACCTGGTATCATCATTGAAATTTGTTCATAAAGATATTGTTGGATCACAAATTAGTTGTCTAGCAGAAAGAGTTCTACTGATTGACATCTCTCTGTTAACAGCTATATTTCAAGAGCTGGCAGCAACAAATTAAAATCACATTTAAAATTTATTTCCCTTGTCAGTTGCTTTAAGCTTTGGAAAACTGGCCTTGCTGAAGGTCTAAAAATACACAGTAATGACTGACGATGTGTTTTCTTGTCATAAAAGCTGGAGGATCACATATATCATGATCACATACATTTAAACAGTTTCTACTTTTTAATATGCAAATTCACAAGGAGAACTAGAGCCAAATAGAGTTACCTTCTGTTAGGCACAAGACTTTCTGGATATAAAGGATATATATATATTATATATATATATATATATAAAATATATATATATATTACTGTATTCCTGTAGCATTTGACAAAATGTCACACACAGAAATCACCTGACACTGTACTTTTCTTCAGATAAATTAAAAACTTATGTTTATGAGCCCTCTACTCTCCCTTTTTTGTTATTTGAAAGTGGGGATATTGTGGCAGATAAGGAGTTACCAATATCCTACTCCAAACTGTATTCTGATCCTAAATTGTTGATGATTAACTGGTGTCTGATGTCTATTATCCACATTTTATCACACTTATTATAGCAAGAGATTTGAATGTGTTACTTACAGACAAGATTTTAGCAACTTTCAATACAAACATCTGTCTCACCTTTCTTTTCACACATGAGTATCTCTAAGGCCTCCTTTACTGCTTGGAGAAACAAAATGAAGTATTTTTCTAAGGCCTCCTTTACTGCTTGGAGAAACAAAATGAAGTATTTTTCAAAATGAAATATTGAAAATGTTATTAAAGAACAAAAATGGTAACCCTAGTTACAAGTGAAAATAACAACATTAATCTTTATGATTAGGCAAAAACTTTTAAATGAACCAATTGACGTTCTCATGCCAAAGCAACGTGTCTGTCTGTTACTCGGTAACAATGACTGTGATATTCTGCTCTCTGCTTAAATATAATGTCTGAATTCATCTTCATGTGGAAAAGGTTCATCCATTAAAAGAACTGCAGGAAATGACATTTAATTTAGAAGATCTGGCCTCATTGTGTTTATATACTTATTGTTTCTGTTTATATACAAACATATACAAAAGCTGACCACATGCACGCACACTTGCATTTATGAAAGCAAGCTAGAGCTTTTCTGGCAACAATAAACACACATTTTGCCCAAAGCAAAAAATGTTATGGTGATATATTGCTGTAGTCAATTTTCCACAGAAAAGAAATAAAAGGTTTTTATGTTCCTTGTATGCCTGGTTGTGATGAGAGCCTGGAATTTTGGAGACCTGTGTAAATGCCCTCTGGGTTCAACATCCTTATCTAACAGAGGGATAGACAGATGCTGACCTTTCTGCAACAGGAAACCCAAGCTTTAGTAAAAAGAGGTATTGAGCAGTTTATTTCTTCTGATGTGTTTTAATTTTTTTTAAAATAACACTGGATGAGTGAAAACAAATTCTGAGACTTGAGAAGACTCCCATGGGTAGTCGACTCTCACTGTCTGTCCCCAGGGAGATGCATGCCACCCTCACGTGCGACTGGTGCCTGTGGGAAGGCAAGAACCACCCATACCCCAAGTTCACCTGTCATACCTGTCAAAACCTAACTTTTTGCCTTAAGTTTGTCTTCATTACAAAACTGTGGTTTTGGAAAGTCTCTTGCCCTGTCAGTCTTATCAGTAGAGGTCAGGTGTCTGAAAAGAGACCAAGAAACTTCAAGTGGCCACTCAGAAGAGAATCACCAAAAAAGGTGTGTTTGAACGTGGTGAGCACAGTGATTTCTGTAAGACAAAGCCAGTTGAAATCAAGGCTTTGAAGGATTTTTCTCCTCTATGTTTACTCCAGAAAATAAAACATCTGTTCTTCCAGCAAAGCAGAGCTGATATCAGTGGAGGACACAACCAATGCAGTCCTCAGCCTCTCGACAGCACCTTCTGCTGTCACAGAGAAAGATAATATACAGACAGAACTAGTGACAGAGCCAAAAAATATCAGATTGTAGGCTATGACTATACATATTCTGCTCAGTAATAAGGATGATGACAGCATCTCAAGAGCTTTTTTTTTTTTTTTTTTTCTTTTTCTTTTCTCCAACTGAATTTAACATGCATAGCTTGCATAATACCAGTGACAACCTTTTCATAGTCACACTTCATCTATTCAGAAGAAACATACTGGCCACATTGAGAAAAATTTCAGAGTTCCTGGATTAGAAATTATTAGCCTTCTGCTTTTTGTGTCCAACAGGTCAAACACCTGTAAAGAAGTCCACATGTCAAACATTAAAGGTAAACTAACTTTTCTTTTTGTACTTCTCAGATACCCACCAAAGTGACAAACTCTCATTCCCAGCAGAGTGTTTCCTCCCTCTCATTTCCTCAAACCTCACAAATCCTTTATAACACACATTTCCAAGTAAAGTTGTAATACATTATGTGACATCTTACCCACTGTTGTGAATGTTAAAAAAAGCGAGACTGTAAATGACAGATGTCACTGAAGTTCCCACTTTAGATTGAACTGTTTTAGGAATATAGCAGCACTGTGCTAAGGTCATTAAAACAGTGGCACACAATTGCAAAGAAACCTGAAGACTCTTGCAGTACAGCAGTGCTCTTTAACAGCAAACCTGTGACACAACATTTCAGAGGGAGACTCTAGATCACATGAATAATACCCTTATGGCAAAACGGGTTGTACAAGCCTTGTAACAGAATAATTTCTTCCCCATCTATAAGGTGAAACATGGGGTTCTGGGAATAAAAATGAAGAGTTAAGCATTAATAATTCTATTTAAAAATATATTTTTTTTTTCCAATTTTTTTTTCAAACCATGCTATCTGGATCAATTTAAAGACTAAAGTTATGAATTAGTTCTTAAAATAAAGCTTGGTATGAGTTTCAAGAATACAGAAGTACTATTTAAATCCAATAAAAATGGATGTTTCTGTGATTAAACAAAATTTACAATTGTCTGAATGTTCTAGGTTCTCAAAAGAAAACAAGATGCATTTAAGAGTGGGCATGGGAGCCTTTCTTTTGCTGAGAACTTGCTGTTAATTCAGCTTCAGACAATGGGAACATTTGAATTATGAACCCCAAATAAAGTGTATAATGGAAATGCTTGACAGACACTTGGCCGCATTGGCAGAGAATTTTTCAATAATGCATTAAACCACAGGAGGAAAGGAAGTCTGTTGTGGAAGAAAGACTCCTCAGAAGTCAGCAAATACAAAGGGAAGCAGAACATTACTTCATGCCAAACTGTTGATCTGTGGTTGGCAGTCAGTCTGTAAATAAACTGTACACAGTTAGAGATAGTTATAGAAAATAATTATTAAGATAGTTTTATTGTTTTGTTTTAAATGATAAGGAGAGAGCAAAGGCATGACAGTATTTTTATAGAACAGATTCACAGCAATAACTGAACTATTAAAATGAATACCATCTCCATAGGTATATATGCAGGACTTATCCTAATTTTTAAATATTTATTTTCCTCTTTGTAGTGTTACTTCCTGTGTTGTTGTGATCATGCAATCACATGTTGCTCATCACCACATTTAGCTGCTAGCCCAGTTAAGAACCTTCAGGAGCACTGCCATATTGATTAGGGAAATAACTTTAGGAAGAGATCATAATCTTTTGCTGATTCAGTTGTTAAGCTATAGACAAGCACATCATACTAACAATTTACCTTCTACAGCAAAGGGGAGAAAGAATACACTGTAACATATAGTCAGCTTGAAAAGACAGAAAACCAGTCTTCAAACAACAATACCAATGTCAACTATTAGTATAAGTCAGCTCTGGGCTTCATCCTGCTCTGTTTTGTGGTTGTTATTGTTGTTGTTGTTGAGCCACAAGTCTCCGTACCGATATAAAAAGATCATGCTTTTAATGTGGGATTGGAAAGCATAAGAATACCAAATAAGAGGTACATTGTCCATGTCTGAACAACTGTGAACTAATCACAATTATGCAAGTGAAGTTCTTAAACTTTCATGTAGTCTTCAGAATAAGTACTGGAAACGTAAGATCAAGAAGTTCATTGAGAGAAGTCAGCATGGATTTACAATGGGAAAATCATGCATGAGTAATTTGATAGACTTCTACGATCATAAAACGCAGTGGATATTCTTAGAATTATGGTATCATAGACTCATTAAGATTGGAAAAGACCTTCAAGATCATCTGGTCCAACCATCACCCTACTACCAATGTCATCCACTAAACCATGTCCCTTAGCATCATGTCTAATCTTTCCTTGAACACTCCCAGGGATGGTGACGCTACCACTTCCCTAGGCAACCTATTCCAATGCCTGATCACTCTTTCTGAGAAGAAATGTCTCCTAATTTCTAACTTAAACCTCCCCTGGCACAACTTGAGGCCATTCCCTCTAGTTCTGTCATTAGTTACCTGTGAGAAGAGGCCGACCCCCAGCTCCCCACACTTTCCTTTCAGGTAGCTGTAGAGGTGAGCTTCCTCTTATCCATACTAAAGAACCCCAGTTCCCTCAGCTGCTCCTCATAGGACTTGTGTTCCAGGCTCTTCATCAGCTTTGTAGCCCTTTTCTGGACATACTCCAGGGCCTGAATGTCCTTTTTGTAGTGAGGGGCCCAAAACTGAACACAGTACTCGAGGTGCAGCCTCACCAAAGCAGGGTACAGGGGAACGATAACCTCCCTGCTGGCTACACTATTTCAGATACAAGCCAGGATGCTGTTGGTCTCCTGGGCCACCTGGGCACACTGCTGGCTCATGTTCAGGTGAGCATCAATCAGCACCCCCAGATCCTTTGCCTCTGCACAGCTTTCCAGACACTCTGCCCCAAGCCTGTAGCTTTACATGTGGTTGTTGTGACCAAAGTGCAAGACCCAGCACTTAGCCACGTTGAACCTCATCCCATTGGCCTCTGCCAATTGACCCATCCTGTCCAGGTCCCTCTGCAGGGCCTTCCTAACCTCTGGCAGATCAACACTTCCCCCCAACTTGGTGTTATCTGCAGACTTATTGAGGGTGCACTCAATTCCCTCATCCAAATCATCAATTAAAATGTTAAAGAAGATGGGCTGCAACATCAACCCCTGGGGAACACCACTGGTGACCGGTCACCAGCTGGATTTCACTCCATTCACAACCACACTCTGGGCCCAGCCATTCAGCCAGTTTTTAACGCAGCAAGGAATGTATCTGACCAAGCCATGGGCTGTCAGCTTCTTCAGGAAAGTACTCTGGGAGACCGTGTCAAAGGCCTTGATGAAGTCTAGGCAGACTATGTCAACAGACTTTCCCTTATCCACCAGGTGGGTCATCCAGTCGTAGAAGGAGATGAGATTGGTCAGGCAGGACTTGCCTTTCATGAACCTATGCTGACTGGGCCTGATCCCTGGGCTGTCGTTCACATGCTGTGTGATTGCATTCAAGATGACCTGTTCCATCACCTTCACTGTCACCGATGTCAGGCTGACAGGCCTGTATTTCCCCACGTCTTCCTTATGACCCTTCTTATAAATGGGCATCACATTAGCAAGTCTCCAGTCATCCAGGACCTCTCCGGATGACTAAGACCACTGATAGATGATGGAAAGAGGCTCAGCAATGATATCTGCCAACTCCCTCAGCACCCTCAGGTGGATCCCATCTGGCCCCATTGACTTGTGACAGTCCAGGTGGAGCAGCAGGTCTCTAACTGTTTCCACCTGAACTGTGGGGTTCTTCTGCTCCTCGTCCCAGACTTCCAAATTGTGAGGCTGAGTACCTCAAGGATAAACGGTCTGGCTAGTAAAGACAGATGCAAAGAAGGCATTAAGAACCTCAGCCTTTTGCTTAACCTCAATTGTCATGTTCCCCCCTGCGTCCAGTAAAAAATGGAGATTCTCTTTGGCCCTCCTCTTGCCATTAATATATTATAAAAACATTTTTTGCTATCCTTAACCATAGCGGCCAGTTTGAGCTCGTACTGGGCTTTGGCCTTCCTGATTTTTTGCCTTGCACATGCTAGCAACTTCCTTGTACTCTCCCCAAGTTCCCTGCCCCTTCTTCCACTGAACATAAGCTCTCTTTTTCTCCTGGACACACAGCAAAATTTCCTTGTTCAACCATGCTGGTCTTCTTCCCCACCAGCTCATCTGACGGTTAATTGGGACAGCCTGCTCCTGCACCTTTAAAACTTCCTTCTTTAGCAGTGTCCAGACTTCCTGGACCCCTCTGCCCTTCAGGACTGACTCCCAAGGGACCCTCCCTACCAGTGTCCTGAACAGTTCAAAGTCTGCCCTCCCGAAGTCCCAGGTAGGAGTTTTCCTGACACTCCTCCTGATTTCACCAAGAATAGAGAACTACCATGTCATAGTCACTTTGCCCTAGACAACTCCCTACCACCACATCTCCCACCAGTCCTTCACTGTTCATGAACAGCAGCAGGTCTAGTGGGACACCCCCTTGATAGGCTCACTAGCCAGCTGAGTCAGGAAGTCTTCCATGCACTCCAGAAACCTTCTAGACTGCTTCCTCAGGGTTGCATGGAATTTCCAGCGTATATCTGGGAAGTTAAAGTCCCCCATGAGGACAAGTGCTGGTGATTGAGTGACATCCTCCAACTGCTTGTACAATGCCTCCTCCGTCTCTTCATCCTGGTTTGGCAGTCTATGACAGACCCCCACCAGGATGTCTGCCTTGTTGGCCTTCCCCCTGATCCTTATCCACAAGGACTCTACCTTTTCATTCCCAACCCCGAGCTCAACATCATCGAAATACTCTTTAAAATAGAGAGCCACGCCACCATCCCTCCTTAGTTGCCTGTCCCATCTGGAAGGTTGTAGCCATCCATTACAGCACTCCAGTCATGGGAGCGGTCCCACCATGTTTCAGTAATGGTGCCTAAGTCATAGTTTGCCTGCCACACAATGGCTTCACACTCTTCCTATTTGTTACACATGTTGCGTGCATTGGTGTAGATGCACTTGAGTCGTACCATCACCCTCACTCTCAACCTTGGGACTGCTCTCCCAGGCTCATCTCTATTGAGCCTCATTTCTGCCTTGTCCCCCTTCATACCCAGCTTAAAACCCTCTCGATGAGCCCTGCCAGCTCCCGGGCTAGAGTCCATTTCCCCCTTTGGGACAGGTGGGACCCATCGGCAGCCATCAAGCCTGGTGTTGAGTAAACCTCCCCATGATCAAAAAAACCCCAATTCCTGTGATGGCACCAGCCTCTCAGCCATGTATTAATCAGCTGGGCCTCAGTATCCCTCCTTCCCACTGAAGGGATAGAGGAAAACACTACCTGTGCACCCACTCCATCCAGTAACAGCCCCAGTCCCCTGAAGTCTCTTTTCATAGCCTTCAGGCTTCTTTCAGAAATTTCATTGCTGCCACCCTGAATTATCACTAACGGGTAATAATAGGAGGGGCAAACAAGGTCAAGAAGTCTTTTGAAACTGTCTCTCATCACATCCTCATTGACAAAATGATTAGGTATGGTCTAGACAAGCAGACAGTGAAGTGGACCGAAAACTGGATGAACTGCTGGGCTCAAAAGTTTGTAATCAGTGGTGTGAAGTCCAGCTGGACATGTGTCTGTTAGTCTGATAATAGACTAACACTATTTAACTTCTCCATTAATGACCTGGATGACGGGACAGAAGGTACCCTCAACAAATTTGCAGAACATACAATATTAGGAGAACAGTTTGACACGGATGATTGTGCTCTTATTCAGAGGGACCTCAAAAAGCTAGAGCAAGGGCCCCACAGAGCTATGAAACTCAACAAAGGAAATTGCAAAGTCCTGCACCTTTTGGAGATCAACCCCAGAAACAGTCCAAGCTGAAGGTCATCCTGCTGAAAAAGAGTTTGTCAGAAAAAGACCTGGGTGTCCTAGAGGACACTGAACAGACTGTGAGCAATAATGTGCCTATGTTGCTAAGACGAACAGCTGCCTGGGCTGCATTAGGAAGAACTTTGCCAGCAGGTAGAGAGAGAGGTGATCCTTCCCCTCCACTCAGCACTGGTGAGGCACATCTAGGTACTTGGTCCAGTTCTGGGTGCTCCGGGAAAGAGATATGTGGATGCAGTGGACATCCAGCAAAAACCCACAAAGGAGATTAAAGGCCTGGAGTATTAGTCATATCAGGAGACACAGCCTTGAGTAACCTTCTGTAGCTGATGTTGCTTTAAGCAAGGGGGTTGATTAGATGATCTTCAGATGTCCCTCTCAACAGCATTCACTCTGTGATTCTGTGAGAAAAGACGTTCTAAAACCATTCACAGTTTATGTGAGTGTCCCAGGAAAAAAGAAATCCTATTTAATCCCAGACATGCCATATTCTGTGCTATAGTAGGTCCAAAAGAATTGTCCCAGAGTGCTTGCAGTACCTCCAGTTACTGGGTGTGGTATTAACGAATAAAGACAAAATGTAAATTTTGTCTTGCTGTATATATATATATATACATATATATATGTATATATATATATATACATTATAGCAATACATTTTTTGTTGTTGTTGTCATGTATATTCAATATCTGTTTTGCCTCAAGATATTATGAATAGCTACAGAAAACAAGATTTTATGTCATTGCTTTGTTAAAACCATGGGAACCACTCATTTCACCTACGTTCTATTGAGAATTTCATTGAGGAAAGAATAAGCTCTTTGTAACATAAGGCAGTATCGTTTTGACATAGCTCAAGCAATGTACGTGATCATTTTAAAAACAGTTAAAAAAATAAGTCACATGAAAATAATTCTTAAGCATTTCAAAATTTTATCTAAAGACAGACTTTTAGAGGTTCCAGAGGGGAAAAAGAATGTATGTGTGCATGTGTGCATGTGTGTGTGTGTGTGTGTGTGTGTGTGAAGCCTTCTTTTCTTCACTGGTTTTCAATTACAAGCTTTCTTGCCTTAACACCAACAATGTAACTATTAAAGCACTTTGGAACATCAACTCTAGCCTCACACAGACCTTCTGTTTAAATTATCAGCATCCAGAATGAAAGTATATAGCCAAATCTCAAGTAGTGCTTATAGATATTGAAGATAGATCATTGATTACAGTATCATCTAGTGCTCTTTGGCGGCTGTTTCACCTACTCAGAAATGGCATGGGCTTTCTGATCTGATTTGGAATTTCCACTATATGCTACCAACATTCATCCTTGTTATCATGACCCTTTCTTTGTTAGGCTGTTTGACAGCTAGTTATGTACTTGGATTTATAGATGCTGCTGCATCAGGAGTCTCCAACTAAGGAAACTCTAGTTACATTGGTTATCCTGTCTTATTTATTTTTGCTCTTGCTTTTATAGTAGAATTTTCACATTTTATATTGTGTTTCAAATTTCTTCTTTGGTTGGAGTGATATTTCAGTTTTAATTTCATGTTCATTTTATGATCTCTGAAAGAAGAGTTGGCTGTTTATCTAAGAAATCTTTCAGAGAGATATTTTCTTTTTATTCCCCTTAGTGAACAAGTACAAAGGTACTAGCTAAAAGTAGCTGAAAGTGTGCTTTTCTGTTTGCATAGCCTTTACCTTCTGTCATGTTACTTATATTCTGTAAGGCACTTCTAGTTTCATTCAGAATTACTGATAACATTGTGTAAATTTGCTCCATATCAAGGAATATACCCAGTTTACAGTGAGTTCCAGATTACTAGGATATCTTTACTCCTTCAATATATAGGCAGGCCTAATAATTAAATCTTAATTTATTTAAATTATGTGTTCATTAAATTATATTTATAAAATATAATAGTAGCATTCATTTTGGAGAATTCTACACATTATTATTATTATTATTATTATTATTATTATTATTATTATTATTATTATTATTATTATTATTTCATGCTTGGCTCTCTTTTAAAATAGTAATAGATTACATTAATGGGACAATTCATGTGTATAAAGCCAAACATGTGCTTAAGTGTCTGCATGACTGCATTCTTTGTAAACAAACGAAACAGGAAAATTAAGTTTGTGTAGATGGCCTTGCCAGTTTTCAAGACTGGAAGATATGCAAATGGGAATTCATTTCTTCTTCAGGGTCTAATAAAAGTTAGCACCTGTTCTTAAGAGGATAAACTAAGTAAGTCTGGAAAACTGTCATTCACTGGGGGTCCTTTCTGCATTCTTTGGGAAGGAGTGTTAACTCACTTATGCAATATTTAAAATATGAGAGAAATTAGAACAACATGGATAGTGAAAAGGGGTAAAGAAAATAGAAGGTTGTACAGGCAATCCTTAGCAACTTAGACCTATATATTATAGCTAATTATTATTTATGTTGATCCTGAAAAATAAAATTCTCTCTCAATCATAAAGGCTGTGTGCACTGCTTTTAAGAAAAACTGCAGAGTCAGTCAGAAAACTCCTTGCTTTTTATCTGTCTCTATTGTACATCATACTTACAGATAATGAGGTTGTTTCTGAATACTTTATGAATACTTACATGCAAAAAAATTACAGAAAGAGATGAGAATAGAAGGAATAGAATGCAGCACTTTGTTCTGTAGTTTATAAATTAGTTAGATACATTTTGTTGTATATATATATATATTTAATTATGAAACGTGCTTCTGGTTTTATTCCCAAATTCTGTTTATCTCAGAAAAGAGTCAAAATCATCTGTAAATTGTTGCTCAGCCATTTGTCTATGGTGACTACTTTTTATATGACTGGAAGATTCTTAGGGCATGTTCTACTCTTTCAAGTGTGTCACAGTGAGAAAACGCCCTCAGCCTCCAGTCAGTCCGCACTGGTTCACAGAATTAGTGCCTGAGTATCATACCACTTCATAAAAAGGTTCTGAAGCATGGAGAAATCCCACCACCGTGCACTAATATTACAGACACAGACACAAGGCTATTCCACATGAAATATTCCTGAACTGTATAGGCTTCCTTGTTGACTAATTAGTTCATAGGTAAACAATGTGTAAGGACTATTAGGATCAATCCTATGCAGAGTCCTCAGGACTTTTCAAGAACACAGCTGTTTCACAACAATTAAATTCCTTTGGAAGTCAAACTGCTTATTTTGTATTTCACCTACTTTCAACTCCTGACCTCTTTAAATCCTTGTGCTCTTTTTAACAGCCTGCCAACAAACCTGCCAACCATAGTATGCTCAGGGTGATGATGGTAAGTAGACCTGTGGTGACCTCTCAATAGAAGTCACTGAATTTGAATTAGAGTGTGTTATCATAAGTCGAATAAACTGCAATTTCAAACACTTACAATTAAAAAATTCAGTTGGTGGAAAAAAAAAAAAAAGAGATAACAGCCAGCGGTGGAAAATGTAAATGAGTAGATACAGGGAGGATCATATATTAAAAAGCAGTAATACATCTTTATTTTTCATGAATTTTTCTCTGAGACGTCACTGGTGAACAGCTTTTAAGCATCATGAAACATGGACAAAATCTGGAAAATATATTTTGAAAACAGTAAATCCAGGAGCATAATCAATGCAGAACTCACACCAAAAATAACTTAAAATCAGCTACAAATGACTGCATAACCTCTTTCATTTTGAAATCAGCAATTCTGCTTTAACTTATGTGCTCAAAACCATGGCTGATAAATGCTTTGAGAATACTCACACATATCTGAATCTCTTTAAACTTCCCAAGTTCCTTCCTATTCCTTTAAGGACCTAATGGAAAGAACTGTTTAGCAAAGCCAAATCTAGGATATGGTCTTCGGTGTTTACAGATTCCTAGAACTGATAAATGGCAAGAGCTATGGAAATATGTGCAGACTTGAAACACAGCCTCACTTTGAAGCTTACGTCACTTTCCTGCTCATGGAAACAGTCAGTGGTTACATGTCTGCTCTCCGTCTTTCCCCTCCTGTCAGTGCTCATCTCTTTCTATTTTACAATGTTTCCTTAAGTTGGGATTGGGTTTTACAGCAAACACATCCAGTGCGCCTCTTCCTCCTCTTCTTTCTCTTCCTTCTCTTTCTCCTCTTCTTCCTTGTCTTCCTCCTCTTTGAAGACAGCATTCTCACTGCTGATGCGGGATTCTATGGGGGCCTGTGAAAAATACTTGCAGTTTCTTTACATATTTCACAGCAGACATTTGGTAGCAAAAATACTGTTAAGAGTGATTCTTACACTGACTTATCTTCATAGTCTCTTTACAGAGTGCAACAGGAGAAAAGGATTCCTCTACAGAATATTTCAGAGTATTTGATATGAACTCATGGTTTAAATTGACCTAAAAAATATCTTATTTGTCTCTTTGCATTAGTGATATGGAAAGCCAATGTAAATTAACCCATTCTGATGCAGGACATGGAGTTCAAACCCTAGTCTGGGATGTGAAAGGTGTCCTTAGTGGAGTACTACTTTATATACAGAACAGGGCAGTACAATATATTCAACTCTGGAGTGGGAGATACACTTCTAGGCATTTCAGCACAACAGTGTTAAGTAAATGCAACAAGTAGCTGTAAAACAGCTGATAAGACATCAAGATACACATTTATTTGTTATATATTAAAAAAGAAAAGACAAACACTTTTACTAGAAAGCATTTTAAAATATTATTTTGAGTAATGGTTAAGTACATTCAGCTTCAAACTTCGGCAAGTTTATAAGAGGGAAGATCAAATACAGAGTGGGATGGACCAGCGGTATCTGATACTCCAGCTGTACTGGAGATAGGCAGATAGTACACATTCCACAGAGGAAAATACAGATAGCATGAAGTACAGAAATACAGATACATCTGGAGTATATTTAGTGACCTATGTCTCTACCCTAGAAAGGGAGGGGAGAGAAATGTTTGGAATGGGCTAAGGGGGGAGAGGAGTGTGTAGAACTCCTTTGGCATCTCCAAGCCCATACACCACCAGAAGGGTAGAGGACAATCTTTACACTCTCAAATTCCTACTGATTCCTTTTAACCCCTGGAAGCTAGATTGATCCTGTACCAAATTCATCTGTATCACTGTAAGCAACATAGAAAAAAAATCCCAGTTCTGAATCTGTGTTCAAGGTATATAACACAGTAAGACCTGGATATACAATCTAAGGAAAACTTGGAGTTTCTGGGCATATATTTAAAAGGTGTATGAGAGGATGACTGGGGAGTCAGGACTCCTGAGTACAATGATGTCTAGGTTCAGCCTAAGAATCAACTAACAACACATTCAATAGGACAGATGTTACACTGGAGCCTTAACTGTGTCTGTCTTTTGTCACCTGTAATTCAGTCAGATACGGAATTTTAACCCATCTTGTTTTCCTTTCCACTATTGCAGTTCTGTTTACAACAGTTTGTTGCATCTCCATCATCTGACAAACAATCAAGGACTATAATTTATTATTATTATTATTATTATTATTATTATTCAGATCTATCCAGTCTTCTAATTCACTGTAGTCTTTGAAAAAGACATCACAATGCAGTCTGGATGTCTTACTTTTTCTTAATTTATATCTGTACTTTTTCAGACTTTTATACATACACACATATATATATATAATATGTATATACACATACACGCATACATACTTTGGTAATGATACACTTGTTTCCCTAATTAGAGATTTTAAAAAATGAAGTGAGTTTTGCTGGAGGAATGTGACATGAATGTAAACACCATCTGTAACTTAAATGCTACTTGGGAATCAAGAAGATTTAAAGAAACATTAGGGTTATTATTCACTTTTATGTACCTCTGGAAACACTAGCAAATAGACAAGAACATGGGGCCAGGGATATTTGAAAGAAGAAAGTGCAAGGATTTCTGCATGTGTTCTTCCTTTATGCAGTTTGCTTGTTTTGTTTGTAAACTTCTGAAAACCATGGTGAAAATTTGGGTAAGCAGCCAAATTTCTTGACGGTTATTCTAACCAAAACAAAGCTCCAAACCTTCTGAGATTTAACAAACACTAATTATTTCATATCTTATTTTGTAATCTCTCTTATGTAAACAAACTGCATCTACTATAGTCCAACCTTCCTTAAGCTGCCTCAGCTTTAGCATGTGCTTTCCTTTTATGAAGACTTATTTGGTCTGTTTGACAGACTATTGATTACTTCCATATAGTTCTGAATTGGCTTAATGTCCCTAAAGACATTTTTCCCACTTTGTGCATTGCTTTATTTTTGTTTCTTTTGTCTCTTGCTACTTGCATATAAAAATTGATGACATTTTCAATTGCATTTAAATCCTGCAGATGTAGTGGAGTTCTCAAAACTGTTCTATTTTCTGATACTTAACTAATCATTGTAGTTGCATATTATCTTGAAGGAATCTGGTTTGAATCAGCTCCTTACAATGAAAGTTAGGTAGAGAATTCTTCATAGAGTAGCAAAACTGTAATATTAGAAAAAAATCAATGGAGAAAAAAAAAAACCAAATATGTTATTGTCTGTAGGTTTGTGTCCGGTGTGCTCCTGCAATAAGCACACAGAGTTGAAATCCACATGAAGGTCCTTTAATTAAATAATTAAATATATAGCTCTACAACATTTTTTTTTCTCTCCTGACCTGGATAGAGTTGCTGTTTGCTTAGGCAACACACTTCACAACAGAAATAAGGATGACTCAAAGAACTAAATTTTTGTGTTTTCTTTTCCAGTTGTGCTGACTTCTTCCCATAAAAAAGAGTTGCTGGTAGATGGCTTTTAATAGAAAGAATTCCAAGAGATGTTTTTACTCTTTATACTTACAGTGTTGGTGAATTCCACCTTTGTACTCTTCCTGTTAACATAGGCAGAAAAAATACTCCCTTTCCATAGTTTACTGTTCCAACATTATCCCTTTTCTCCTCTATGTGTGTCTTTTCTTTGCACTTCATAAGTTCTGCTATTGCTCATTTTTCAAGAGACAGGTCAGTTTTAAGGCTACATTAGTGTTCCAAAAATATTTGCTTTATGGTCCTCTGATTTATGGGGAGACACGACAGCTGAATATCCAGGGATACATGATGTTAGCTTTGAACAGTAAAAGAAGAGAATGAAATTGCGTATGAAAACAAAAATCAGTAAAGGAATAGTGAGGTATGCTCTTCCTATATGGAAGTTTCAGTTTTTTGTTGTGTTCAAATATATATATATGCTATAAATGACAACAGGTTACACAGGGATAGACAAATCTGTTTACACAAAACTTCCATATGAGAGAAATGTTAGAAATAGGAAGTATAAATTCATTGCCCCTGACCCCTTTCCTCCCTTGCTTGTGAACACAAAACTCTGCGAACTAGATTGGTTTTAAACAAAAAATAGCAAACAATAGTTCTCATATTTTGTGTTTAGTCTTCTAAGTAGGTCAATCATCAAATATTTATAAATAAATAAATAAATCTGTTCAGTCCACTGAAGCACCATCCACCAAATTTCAAGTACATTGTTTAAGAGGTTGAACTCAGGGATGTATTATATATCTGTCCTTGATAACTAAGCCTCCTAGATTTCAAGATATTGTGCTTCCACAATTTTAGTAAAGCCCTGTTTCAGCAGCACCCAAATGTTTTTCCCTTACTTTGAGTACTAGACTCAAGCTCAGGAAAGAACAGGATTTTCTTTTCTTTATATATGATTGTCTTCAGCAGCCTGACCTCCTGCAGGATTCAATACTTATCCTTTAAGTGTATCAGTCAATCAATAGCTATTTGGGAGCATACAGCAATTGCCTCCTGTCTTTGAATTGCAATCCTGTGAGCACATTGAAAAATTTTTGAATTCTCCAGGGCATTACCACAGGATTTCTGGCAGCCTTCTGTCTAGGAGCAATAAAGATTCTTCTTCTTACTTTATGAATGATAAGATGCTCAGGTTTGTGTCCAAGTCCATTTGCAACAACAATTGTAAGTGGATGTGTAGATGAGTAGTAGAGTTGCTCAGCGTTTCCCCATACTTTTAGAAACTGGCAATAATTTCTTTCCTGCCACACAACAGACAAGCCCACAAGTGCACTGACAGTATGGCTATGCAGAGGTTCTTGGATTTCATTTTTTTTGATGCAAGGTCATTAGCTACCTTTCATCAGAAGTTTTCAGCTACTACTACCTGGACTTGAATATTTTTTTTTCAGCTCCTAGCAGGGCAATACTCTGAACTAATATTTTTATACCAGTGTAGCCAAGGACAAAGCATGGTTTGTAGATTCTGTTTTATATATGAAATAGTTTTGTTACAAATATCAGTAATTCAAGAAAGTTCAAGGAAGTGTATTAAGATGAGATATCTCTAAATCCAATATAAAATTTATTTCTAATCAGTTTTGGTCTGTGTGTTGCTTATTAGTAATATGTACACCACAAAAGATGAGAACGGTCATCTATTAGGAACATCTCAGGTGTATACTTCGTATGTGTTCTCTGCACAACACTTTTTCAAGGTACTCAAAATAAATTCTAGACAAGGAAATAAATAAATTCTGAAATACATGTGACACCCATAAAAATAAAATGTTGACACTACCCGGTCAAAATTTGCTGTCTTCTTCGGGAACATAGATACTATAAGGAAATCCTTGCCATTTGTTTGTCATTCTGGAAGACTCCTTTCCAAAACAGGGAAACTGATCCCAGTTCTCAGTAGACTGATGAAAATGTTTTTGTTTTCTTCCAAACTCCTTTATCTGTTCAGCACCAGTGAAACTCTAGAACCTGTTACCATGTTGCCAGGTCCGATCATCAGTTCCTAGATATCCTAGGCATGTCAACATGTACTGTCCATGAATAACATGCCTTGAACTTTAACAGATTTGTTCAGTAGTCATTAAGCTCTGCAAACTGAAAAAAAACTGGGAACGAATGTCAAATCACAGTATCACAGTATCACAGTATCACAGATTTCTAGGTTGGAAGAGACCTCAAGATCATCGAGTCCAACCTCCGACCTAACACTAAGTACTCCACTAAACCATATCACTAAGCTCTACATCTAAACGTCTTTTAAAGACCTCCAGGGATGGTGACTCCACCACCTCCCTGGGCAGCCCGTTCCAATGCTTAACAACCCTTTCAGTAAAGAAGTACTTCCTAACATCCAACCTAAAACTCCCCTGGCGCAACTTTCGCCCATTCCCCCTCGTCCTGTCACCAGGCACGTGGGAGAACAGACCAACTCCCACCTCTCTACAGCCTCCTTTAAGGTAATTGTAGAGAGCGATAAGGTCGCCCCTGAGCCTCCTCTTCTCCAGGCTGAACAAGCCCAGCTCCCTCAGCCGCTCCTCGTAAGACTTGTTTTCCAGACCCCTCACCAGCTTGGTCGCCCTTCTCTGGACTCGCTCGAGCACGTCCATGTCCTTCCTGTAGCGAGGGGCCCAAAACTGAACACAGTACTCGAGGTGCGGCCTCACCAGAGCTGAGTACAGGGGCACAATCACTTCCCTAGACCTGCTGGCCACAGTGCTTCTTATACAGGCCAGGATGCTGTTGGCCTTCTTGGCCACCTGGGCACACTGCTGGCTCATATTCAGCCGACTATCAACCAATACTCCCAGGTCCTTCTCGGCCAGGCAGCTTTCCAGCCACTCATCTCCCAGCCTGTAGCTCTGCTTGGGGTTGTTGTGCCCCAGGTGCAAGACCCGGCACTCATGTGGGTTTGTAATTTTTTTATTGAAGTTGTGGACGTCTCTAATAAACAGGCTGACATTAGACTTTATTTCATATCGCAGTACTGTGCGAAGAGAAAACAACAACAACAGCAAAAACTCTATATTTTAAAGAAAGGGGTAAAGAAAGGGTAAGGGAATACTGGAAATCATTTCCTTGAGTTAACAAATATTTACCTGGTCCTGCAAAATATATTGTGGGATAAAGAATATTTTTTCCAAATAAATTTGCATGACATCTCTGCTCATTGTTTTCTTGAGACTTATTAGTGTATCCTGTAAAGCTCTAGATAGAAAATATGCTAAGTCACATCCATAAGAGAATTAACATGATGTAAAAAGGATCAACTAGCTGATCATTAAAATGGTGATCTGGAAAAACTAAGGTAAAAAAGATATTCATTAGATTGTCATGACACCAAAATGTCATCCACTCCAAGCACAAAATTACTATAGTTTATTTAGAAACACTATAACTTTATATTTTCAACATGTTGCCTTATTAATGTAACTCTAGAACTTGAACTCTGTGAACTCTTTTCACTGAAATGCAAAACCATGCAATGCACAGTAGGGTTTAGGATTTCATTGCAAACTGAAACACTAGGGCATTCAGAAACATTCAAGGCCAGGGCAACACCATTTTTTTTTTTTCCCGTCTTGAAATAAAGTTTTGATATATACTTTTACCTGATCAATTCACTGTTCCACACATGGAAACAAAGAGGACATGGTAGAGAACATACCGTTGTTCCCTAACCCTGCTTGGGGCTCCCTGTATAAAGCAGGATGACACAAGGCCAGCACAAGTCTGACCTATGCTGCCACTCTTGCCACTAAGACTGACTGTTGAACAGTACACCACTGGGAGAGATTTCCTAGAGAATCATTGTTCAAACCAACTAACCAACAGCTTGGATTAGTTGGTGAGAGTCATTTCCTGGAAAAAAAATATTGGAGAGGCTCCATTTCTTTTATGTTTGGAAGAAAACACCTCCCTCTGAATCAATTTGTCCAAAGGACACATGCTGCTTTTCTGCCTTTTCACACTATCTTGATATTTGGCAGACAGGAAAGGAGGGTAAGCTTACCGAGCCACACTATCATCAAGGTACAAGATGTTCTTCTCACCTGTGTGCCATATAACCCACTGTTCCTTTTCCCTCTTGTAGAATAGAGTATTTGCCTTACAACTGCAAACTGAACTCAGTTTGGGGACATAACATAATCATGATTTGTGTTTTGTGAAAATTAACGTTTCATACCAAATTTTCAGAAGCACGGGTATCTGGGTGGTCCCAATACTTCGTGAAAGGAGGCTATATGGGGAGTTGAAGATTAAAGCTCCTGTGAATTTTATCACCACTTTCACAGACAATTTTTTTTAACCTACAAGTTTGGAAATTACAGTGGCATAAATGCTTTTTTCAGTATTTAAACATATTCAATATTTTCAATTGTTAAACATTGGAAATAATTGGAAAATTTTTTAAAAGTTACTTGTTTTCCATTTGAAAGCTACTGCGTTCTGAAAGTTAAACCTCTTAACTCCTCCTTTCCCTAGTCCTTCAGTACAAAAACTCCTAATATTAACACTGGCTGACAAAGATCCTTTCAAATACACTCTGACGAATCTACATAAATACACAAAGATGGTGTGTATCTAAAAGCAGAACTGACTTCTGCAATAAGTCTGCCTGCTTTAAATTTGTGAGCTATTTTCATGGAGACAAAATTACCACAAGCACACAGTAGCTAATTTCCTAAATGCAATAATGTGGTTATTTACCATAATGGCCACAGGCACTCCATAAGTCCACATTAAAGACTAAGAGGTTAATCATATTGAGTTTAAAAGAAGAAAAACCTGATGGCCTTGCCTTTAAATTACAGGACTGAAAAATGCATTTGAAATCACCAGTTCCTTCCTTCCTTCCTTCCTTCCTTCCTTCCTTCCTTCCTTCCTTCCTTCCTTCCCCCCTTCCCTTTTTTCTCTTTCTTTCTTTCTTTCTTTCTTTCTCTTTCTTTCTTTCTTTCTTTCTTTCTTTCTTTCTTTCTTTCTTTCTTTCTTTCTTTCTTTCTTTCTTTCTTTCTTTCTTTCTTTCTTTCTTTCTTTCTTTCTTTCTTTCTTTCTTTCTTTCTTTCTTTCTTTCTTTCTTTCTTTCCTTCCTTCCTTCCTTCCTTCCTTCCTTCCTTCCTTCCTTCCTTCCTTCCTTCCTTCCTTCCTTCCTTTCTCTCTCTCTCTCTCTCTCTTTCTTTCTTCCTTCCTCCCTCCCTCCCTCCCTCCCTTCCTCTCTTCTTCCCTTCCTTTGTAGCTTTATAACTTTTAAACAGACACATTTGTATTTATGTATTTATTTATTAAATCTTTTCCTGCCTGAGACCACATATGCTCAGTATGTGTAATTTTATAGGTCAGTTATAAAATTCCATAAAGAGGTGTGAAATGAAAATATTGACAGCTGATTTTGCTGGCATAATTATGACATTCTTCAAAGTAAAGGTCAAAACACTGAAAATCATGAATATTCCACAACTCCAAAAATAAACAAAAATATCTGAACAAATGTTAGAATTTTCCTGGAGGTTTTAGTATTTCTTTAGCTCAGCCACTTTTAAATCATGCCATTTCCCTTGCCAGACAGCCAAATGGTCTCATTTGCTAGTCTGCCTTTCCCCTACTTTTCAAAAAGATACAGAAAGGACAAAACCAGGAAACAAACAAAACTCTCTGTTGAAAGGAAAGCTGGAACACAGAGATGTGATTTCAGGAAAGCAAAGGGCAGAATTAATTTGACAAGTTTTCTTCAGGATGTGCAGGGAATTGAACATAATTGGGATGTATGAGATGAAAAAGAGAGATCAGAAGACTACATGTAGAAGAAGAACAAAAACCTACCTTCACTAAAACAAGACCAACGGTAAAATCTTCCAATAATATAAGTTGCATTAGTGCTTCACCTTCTAACACTCTCAGCCTTGCCTTTTAACTTGGGGAAAAAGTGTTGATTGCCAGCAGACAGCTAGAGTGAATGCAAAGTCTGCATAAGAAAAGGAACAAGAAATCTTCCCCTGCTACCACCTACCACTAGGGAAATGGAGACTTCAGACACAAAACTTTCCTGGTTGAGGGACAGACGTTTAACATGTAGAAAACAGAAAACCTTCTTATGCTAACCTATAAGGTCATTCTGTATCTTCCATACAAAAACAAGGCCAGCACTCTGTGCTGATATGCCTTTAAACAACAGGGTAATAACAGGGATATCAACAGGGTGTGTGGTGGGGAAGGCACCAGTTTGAAGGATTAGTCAGAAAATTTCTGTGAATATTTTTTTGCTTAGTCGAATCACAGAGCCATAGAATACTTTGGGTTGGAAGATACCTTAAAGACCATTTGGTTCCAACACCTCTGCCATGGGCAGGGACATCTCCCACTAGACCAGGTTGCTCAAAGCCCCATCCAACTTGGTCTTGAACATCTCCAGAGATGCGGCATCCGCATCTTCTCTGGGCAACCTCTTCCAGTCCCTCAGCACACTCATAGTGAAGAATTTCTTCCTTTTATCTAAATTAAATCTACTCTCTTTTAGTTTTGAACCATCATCCCTTGTCCTATCAGACTCCCTGATGAAGTGTCCTTCTCCATCTTTCCTATAGACTCCCTTTAACTACTGGAAGGTTGCTATAAGTCTCCCTGGAACCTTCTTTTCTCTAGGCTAAATAACCCCAACTTTCTGAGCTTTTTTCATAGGACTATTGCTTGAAGTGAAATCCCAATCCACATGAAGTCTACAGGATATTTTGCTTTCAAGGGTAGCAGGTCAACAGACCAAATAAGCTTTAATGTGGACAACGAACAGTGCAAATTTTTTCCTGGAAAAGCATAGGATGGGACTCATTGACCTGGAAAATTCCTCCTAGTTGTGCTCAGCATAGCCAGAATTTCATTTTTGGCTCTAGCCATCCACATGTCAACATTTGTACTTTTTTTTTTTTTTTTTTAAATTAAGATTGTTCAGATCACAGTCAGATGTGCTGTGGCTACAGCTTAACTTGATTAAGAGGTCACTGTCCTCATCTGCTTACCTCTTCCTCTGTCTCATTCCTGTTCCCTGAGAGATGCTAGCACAACTTTATAAGAAGTGACACCTTCACTAGTTTCTGTAAAATAAAGTGTCACAATAAATAGAAAACACAAAATGTATGCAAGTAAACATAGGTTATTCTGAGCAGTTACAAATGTAGCTAAGACAGAAAATATGAACCAGCTGAGAATGTGTAAATGAAGTCACTCATCTCCTATCCCAGCCAGCTGCAGCAGAAACAGCATGTCTGGCTATGCCCTTTCACCAAGGATTTAACTTGATTTAACTAGGGGTATTGTTTTCAAGTGACATAGTGAATTTAGGGATGGTGTGGTGGTTCTGATTTTGGTTTAGATAAAGTCATTTGAAAACAGAGATTTAGAGTGGACTCAAATAAACCTGAACGGCAGTGTGGTTTTGAGCAGTGAAATAGAAACCTTAGTGTATGCTGCTCTTCCCCTCTTCTCTCTCCATCATCCTCTTGATGAATCAATGTGTAACTCATGCAGTGGAGCAATAGGCACCCCATAGATAATATGAACATGAGAGAACACAGTGTGATTCAGGTATTTGTTTTTACTCCAGTCACCCACTACTTTAATATGTGAAACATGGTCTCATTCAACAACAAGATCCAATTCTGAAATATGATCCAGACCTGATGAGAGAAGACAACGTAACAGAGTATTAGCAGAGCCTTGAAATCTATCTTTTGTGATATGAATAACAAGCCCTGAATAAGGACTGAGTTAGTTTATTTCTGCTTTTTTTTTCTTTTTTTATTTATTTTTTATTTTTTTAATTTTCACTCTGACAGCAGAATTTCACAAAGAGCTTGACGTGTAGTAAATCATTTTGCTAAGTAAATCAGCAAGCGGAATCATTAGTCTAAGCTGGAGGAAATACAATCAGACAAGATTTTTTGTGTCAAATAAGGAAAGGTGAAATCAGGAAATATTTTTTTTTCTTTTCAAATAATAAAGCCTGAAGTGCTTCAATGAATATTTTTTGGACATTGTCTAGAATTTAAAGAACACCCAAATGGAAAAATGGAAATGGAAAGGATGAAAAACATTATGCAGTCTAAAAAATAGACAAGTCATCTCATATTAGGATAGCCTGTAGCTGCTTGCAAAATTTTTGAAGACAGTAATTATCAGGAAATCATTAGTACCTAGAAAACAAAAATTGTCATGGATCACAAAGTCTAAGGAGTTATTTATCATTTAAAAAATGACTGTGCCAATACTCTGTTGTAAAATCCATTACAACTGCTTTGGCTTTAGTCAGAGTGTATGAGTACCTCTTGCTAAGCCGTTGAAAGAATCTCATGGTCTTGCATGAAGTTATAGTAGCTGCCAAAAACTGCTGGAATAGAAGGGATCATTGTAAAATCCTTAACAGCATAGTTTAAAAATTAATTCGGTAGTTGGGAAAAAATGCTTGGCTGACAGAGCTGAAAATCAAAATCCTCTGTTTAGCCACACAGCAGATAAAACATTACCAGCCATTATGCAAGATCCACATTGCCAGTTCAGCATCACTCTGACCTAATGAACTAGATGAAATAACCGAAAATCCTAGAACCTTATGCCGGAAAGGCCCTAGCTCCCAGAATAACAGTCAGCCTTGATTCAGCTCAGGTCTGGGGCATTTTACAAGAAGAGTGCGAAATGGCTGTGGGTTTTGGTTTTGGAAGGGGACAGACAATCAAGTAATTACACAAAAGCTACAGAGGGACAGCTGTTGTATGAAAATGACTTCTAGTTAGCAGGCATAGCTGAGAGACTGCAACAACTGGCAAATTATTTCATAGGTTTGACTGAGAAGAGAGTCTGAGGACAGTTGACTAATGACACAAGGGAAGAACAGGTGGGTTTTCATTCAGATTAATCCTTTTATGAAGCAGATCCTCATCTGCACCTCAGTACCTCATTAAGGCATAAACCAGAGTTGATCCTATTTGACTTCAATGTTAATTTTCAAAAATAATGAAAATAAAAATACTGTAAGATAATATTGTAAAAGACCTTCACCGAATGCTGTGCACAAGAGGGATACTATCTCTGACTTTGAAAGAACAGCATTTTTAACTCTAAATATCAACATATACTGTTATCTAGGATAGCAGTACAGCACTTTCAAAATCGAAAAAAAAAGCTTTTCAAAATTGATTTTCCTGATATGGAAAATAAACACAAGGGAAAAAACAACAACAACAACAACAAACAAACAAAACAACAACAAAAAACTTTCTTCTTTTCACAGTACATGTTTCGTTCTTGTTCTCTTTCACTTCAGACATGTGCAGAAGGTGTAACAGATCACTTTTTTTTGAGACTCACTTAAGATTTTGCTATCCAGATGGTAAAGACAGTGAGAGATTCCAGTCAATCCTGACTACAGAGCAGAAAAACTGGGGAAAAAACAAAACAAAAAAAATAAAAAAAATTGTACAAAACAGTACCATCTTCAAAATTTAAGACTACACTGCATGATAATTGTCTTAAGTGAATGGTTGTCTCTGGTAACTGTAGCTATCCTGGGACTGGGCTACACTGAGATTGAACTCTCACAGAACAGAGCCTGAATTCTAAAAAATGGTTATTTGGTTTGCTGATGAGCTCAAAGATATGGCATTGAGAAATAAAGACAAAAAGAATAAATTAGGTAGAATACACTTGAGTGAAAGATAAAAACAAACAAACAAAAAACAACAACAAAAGAACAACAGAAAAAACAGTCTTACATTGTGGATTTCATTGCACTACACTCCATGAACACGTGTCAACAGACATAAACCTGATAAAAGAAAAAAACCTACTTCCTCAAGCAACCCCCACAACACAGAAACCACCATGGAAATTTCAGTCATATTCATCAACTTCAGTAACTGCCACCAACTCCTTCTTGATGATGTCTGGAGAGAGAAGGAGGAAACAGATAAGCTAAATATCTGCAGGAAACAGGGTAAATAAAAGGAAGTTGGAAAAAAAAGTAAAAAAAAATCATTTACCTGCGCTGCCAAATAGGAACAGACGGTGAGATCCAAGGGGAGATAAACATTAAAGACTAGAGAGCTAGCAATTCATCCTGCCAGCTTTCAAAGATCCAGTACAGCTGAAAAATCTAAGAATCGTATAACAGCAATGTTAAACAACAATAAAACGAGAATATAGGGCAGGTAAAATGGAGTGAACATGCTGAGCAGAGGGAGTTGAATGCTTTCAACAACAAGCCCATGAAGGGTTCCTGAAGTCAGATTGCAAAGAGTTGCCAAGCAGAAAATATTTAAGGGAAAGGATAAAGAGAAAAAGCAAATTGTGTGGTAAAGCATATGAAGTAAAACAGTTTTCTGTTGAGATTCTGACCAATCTCAAAAAGCATTTCAAAAAGATCAATGGAAAAAAATAGGGTCATTTTGAATTTCAAAGCAGTGAATAACTTAGTTTCTGGAACTGCAGATTTTTTAAATGAGCTGTCTAATATAGATCTAAAGACAATAAAACAAAGAAAAGCTCTTTGACGTTGCAATACTTGGCTTCACACAACATTTTTTCAGGCCCCCTAGGCATAAACATTGGCTTTCTGCTACTAAATTCTTCTGGCCATGGAGTACAGATGTCATAAAAGAAAGGTCCAAATTTTTCAAGGTCCTTATGCAGCTGCCATATTGTTAAAAGAACAGGATTTCTGTATCAGAGCTGTTCTTCTAAAAGCTCATCAGATAACATGAAAGGCTGTCCTGGAAAGCTCCAAGGGTATTAAGAGATTGTACATATGGTTGGAAACTTGGCTTGGCACTGAACAGCTGTAGCTACTGCTTTTTTTCCTCATTTTTCAATTGCATTGCAATGCAAAGCAGTTTAAATTCCAGCCCTGGGGCAGAGTCCAAGTGTTCGAAACTGGGAAGGACACAGATCTAGCCTGAAAGGCCTAGGTCAGTTGCATCAGTCAATAGTGACACTCGAGCCAGGAGAGCAAACCTCTGTGAAAGACAGCTCGAGAGCATCATCTGCACACATGCCATGCACAGTACAAACAATACAAAAGATGAATGTTTTCACAAGGTTGCAATATTAGGCTTAACCTCAATACATAAATCTCGTGTTTGAACTATACCTGCTTTGATTTTGTTAGATGACTAGCATGTTTTAGCCAACACATGGACAATATATACATTTTACCTGAGCATAAAAGAGCCTTCTAACTCATTAAATTGAACTGGAATGGTAGAGGAATTCAGAAGTTAAGAGAACAATGAGGAGGGAAACATAAATATCCCATAGTTCCACAAGTCCCAACTGGTCCCAACTGTCCCTAAAACACATATACAATTAAAAATATACAAAGGGATTCTAGCCTGGAGTGAATATCAGCCATATCTTGGAAGTGTTAAGTATTTCTAATTGGAAAAAAGATACATGATAAGTGATAAAAAATAAAATAGAAACATTCCAGATGCTTTCATTCCGAAATGAGATTTCTTCACCTGCTTCATTTAAGTAGTTGGCCAAACTTCATCCAAATTGTTTCCCCTGATTCTTACATTTATCTCATTTTCCAGGTTCCTGACCCACCTTTTCAAATATGTAGCTGTGCTCAGGCATCAAGAGATGGTCAGGGGTAATCTCAGTGTCTTCTTGGCACGGATGAATTTTCTTTATGACCAGTGAGATCTTAGTCGTAGATGGCAAAGACAGGATTTCAGGTGCTTTCTGTACATTTGTGATACCATGGCAAATCCATCAAGAGAAGCACAAGATAATTCTTGGTTGCTGTACCCAGAAAGACTTTACTCTTTGCTCTATGGCACCTGGAACCCCCTCCTGTTTAGATGTCCATTTGTTTCACGCTGTCCTGCCTTGCCTTAGGAATGGTTATGGAGTCAGTTTTGACACTGCTGTCTGAGCAAAGAGATTTTGAGTGTGACTGTGTCTTAGGCAGAGAGTAGATAAGCTAGTCCATCCCTACACACATTGCCGTATAGGGGCTGGGAATTTAACACCTCTGTGAAGAAAGCACAATCCAGAGTCCCTAGAAATATTAAACATTTATTTAACAATACTCCCTTAAGTTTCTAATGAAAATAAATTTGCTGAACAATCTGAGATCAACACCATTTTTTTTTTCCAAAGAATAAGAAAAGAAAAATTTGGCTGGAGTTCCTGGGGTAATACTACAGACATTTCCTTGGTAATCATCCCTTTTCACTGAGTTATGGAGACTCTAAGAACCCTAAGAAACCTAAGAACTCACGGCTGAAATGATGGAGGATAGGCTGCTTTCCTGCCCTTCACTTTCTCCCAAGGCATGATTTTTCCAGAGTGCTGAGGGCCATCTTCCCGAAGAGTCTATTTTTTTGTCAGGATCGAAGGGGTAACCCAGCAGCAGTAGAACTGAAGTTACACTTGCAGTCAGGGCCTGCAACTTCCCATCTGTAAGCAATGACTGAAAGACCTGTAACATAAAAGCTCCTGGAATATTCTGGTAATAGGTGGCTGAGAAAATTGGTAAAGACAGAAAGTCTTCTCTTCTCAAACGATTCTTACTGTAACGTTTATTTTTTGACTGCTATTTTAAATGCTTATTATAATCACATGCTTCCAGATCAGACTACCCTTTTGTCATCACTGGAGATTTCTCTTCGTTCACCCTGTGATGTGGAGAACATTGATGCCTTTTGGAAACCCTCCCTGGAAAGTCTTCAGGGAAGCTTGCAAAAAGCTAGACTAGAAACCTTTTTGTACCACTTTTTCTTCTTTTTTTTCCCTATGTCTCTTTAGTTTCCTCTCTTCCATTTTTCTCCTTTTATTGTGGTCTATCCAGCCTGAGTTGAGCAGAAGACTTCACTACTGACGAATAATGAAAGAAAGCTATGCAGAATTCAGTAGAGGTGATTTACTCTGAAAAGCCCCAAAAGACAGAAGAAAATGAAGAAGATGGGGACTTGTGTACTTGTATCATGCCAGATTTGGAAAGATATTTAGGCAACAGAGCTATAAATAAGCACCCAAAGCACTTTTAATAGTATCAAGCCATCTAGGTTCAGATAACTAGGTATGTATTTTCTAACTCTTTCTGAAGTCTGCCTATCTGCAGCTTTTCATGCCTAAATAACCTTAAAAACACAGCTCCAACTGCCCTGTGAAGACAAGAGGAGGAACAGCATCAGTGCTGATGGACGTGGTTTGTTTGTTTTAATTTATCCATGTAAGGAAACTATCTATCATCACCACAGCAACCATGCACAAACAAAAGAGGCAGTCATATGTAAGCTGCTTCGAAATACAGCTCTGTGAGCATATGTACGTGGTGTACACACATCCCCCTCTTGGTGTTTTTATATAGGTCGGTTTGCGAGAGAAAACAGCGTAGAAGCTGCAAGCATTGGGTAAAGCAAGTTTTCTAGCACACAAAGAGAAATCTTTGCTGAAGAAACTCTCCAATTTCACCTTTATCACTTTGTCCTTCCCTTTTGTTTTGCGTCAGTTCCTCAACCTCTGCTTTAGATTACATTAAAACTCCAGACCTGTAAATGGCCTGGGGGAGGAACGTGCTCACATTTCCTTCTCCTCAAGATTTAGTATTACAAATTAATCTACAGGAAACAACTGCTTGGCAATTTAGAAATGGTGGGGGCAAGAGTCCACACATTTCCTTTGCTGGAGTAAGTAGGAAAAAAAGGGAGAGAAAGCAAGGGACATGCAGGCTGCTATTTTGTTACTCCATGCCTCACTGTATTGATAGTGTTCATTTCAGCTTCTTAGCAAGGTTAAGCTTGATAATTGAAAATGTTCATAACATCACAGTAATGCAACTGAATTGTACTTCTACACTTGACTCCAACATACGATGAAATTATCAGTGATTTAACAGCCTTTTAATGATATTCTGACT